>NC_088333.1:10407500-10495000 GCF_036884655.1 Musa acuminata AAA Group
CTTGAGAGAACATGTTCCCACCAGCACCTAATGAATGGTAAGAATTATATTATACACCCTCTCATCACACCAAAAATGAACAACACTCTGCTTCTGAAATAATAGGAAGTTCAACTTGTCGAAATACCTAGATAGTAATTGATAATCAGAATACAAAGGCTTCTCCCAAGTCAGACATCCCATGGTACTTGCAAGAGCAGCATGTTCATATCCACTATCAGATGTTTTGATGTATTTTCTTATTACTTCCTGCATATAAGAAACACTTTATGTGATCAACATCAATTTTAACTAAGTGTTTAATTTACAAAAGCTAGCTAAACTAAAATTGAAAAACCAAACCAGAAGGAAAACATATTAGTTAACCAACAAATCAGATTGCTGATAACATAGGAAGACAATAATGCATAAAATCTGCATGCATTATTTTTCTGGCACACCATTTGGAAACACTAATGATCAACATGTAACCTAGAAAGTCAGGAAAATATGGGCTAAGTTTCATCAATACCATATTAAATACTAGTTCCAAGATCATAAAAGTCATCAATGTTGTCAAAGGCACACTAGGCTTTTGGAGGTCCTAGTCTTGTGCTGTGTTCCATCAGCTTTAACAAGGTGCACCTAAGGTGTACATCCTGTGCACCTCATAAAAAATGTGAGGCCCATAAAAGGAAAGTCTTGCAATACTCAATTTCTTTCACACACATAAGATCATTATATGGTTTGCTTTATTGTTTAGCATATTGGAATTTCACAATCATTGGGAATAGGATAATTATGATTCTTCCAACAAAAAGAAATAAGTACATGAAAGCAGCACCCCATTATAATGTAAATTGTCAAACATCCGAAAAGAGATTATAGAGACTCAACCTGACTTTCATAACTCAGCTGATCCACAAGAAGTTCTGATATAAATATCCTTGGCAAAGCCCCATCAACGCCAGTCCCATTTTCACTGTATCCAGTACTGGGAGGGGCAAACCACAATGCTCTCAACTTCTTTGCAGGAAATCTCAATTCTTCACGTGGCTTATAACCAAAATATAAGAATATTTTGGCCATGGAATCAATGCCATGCCCATCTACCTTCAAAGACAGAAAAAGTTCATGGTAGGTTAACCTAAGGGCAATAATACATTGGTTCAATTCAGGAAAATAAGTACAAAGGTATGAATTTACCCCAAAAGTTCGGAAAGCAAAATGATCATAGCAGATATGTTCTCCATCATCCTTCCTAACAAGTTCCAGAATGGCCTTAGCAGTTGGATTTCTGCTCAAGTAGACCTTCTCCATGCCAGAGATCATTGCTCTAAGGAATAATTCATTACCCTGTAGCAAAGACAAGATCAGACTCTTCGAGTTTATTAATTTCAACGAAACAAAAAGGGATGAAGTTTGCAGATTTATCATTAGAATGAGCTAATTAAAAAATGAAGCCGGTAGCCCTTGTAAGTTGTGTCCTAGCCTCAAGAAAATTTCAGCTTAATAATGCATGAATATCAAACAGGACAAACATAAAAAGCAGATATTAGCTAAGAGCGCTGATGGACAAGCATGAAATTTGACGTGGTTTATGATCGGTGACCACAGGAAAGTTAGACCTTTCTGCAGTTCAAGTCTCGGGAAGACACAGAAAACTAGAAAAGCATGCAGTCACCTTCAATTAACATCCAGCAGAAGTATAAAAATTTCACAATCCCTCACGGGGAAACAAACAAAGTCCCGTTCCATAACTCCTCCGCTTCGACGATGTGGAATCGATTAACAAACTGGAAAATCTATCTAGATACCAACCTAACGATAGAATATGTTCTTGAATTACGGACACTTGAAGAGTCATCGTCTCAAGGCACAAACGCAAAGCCCAAATCAAGAAGAAAAATAAGAGGGGAAAAAAAAGTACTTGTGCGATTGAGCCGTCATAAGAACCCTTATCATCAAAGACGACAAAGATTGGTCCTCAAGATCTTGTCTCCACAGCCCGGAATTAAGCTGAAAATACATAGATGGGCAAAGCAGGGGTTTACCTTCAAAGGGGCTTCCACAACAGAACTGGCGTCGGATTGCAGGGCCATACAAAGGTTCCGGTTGCCGTAAGAGATGAAGCGGGAGGGTAGGGTTCCCTGTTGGAAGGGATGGAGGCGCCTCAAGCACGCGCGCGAGAGGGAGGGGATAGACGAGAACGAAACCCGAGATCGTCGTGTGGCTGAAGAAGAAGAAGAAGAAGGCGATCGAAACAAGAAAGAAGAGGAGTGCAGGAAGGTCGGAACTCCTCTCACGGCAAAAGCTTCCATCGCCGGACTGTTGGCTTCGAGGAGACGTCTCCATTGGTTCTCCCAATGAATCCTACACCGGCCACGTCAGAGCCATCGCTTTGAAACGGAACAGTCTCTTCCGTCTCCGCGCTGGTGATTTTTAACTGTCGTAGCGGATTCGTTATAACGACATCAAAGGCCTGATATGTGGCAGTTTATTTCTTAGGCTAATTAACAAAAGATGACGAGACAGTTAAATACCATTAAAAAACTTATTCTTATATTTTTTAAAAAATTATATTAAGATTTTTATACTTATTAAAGTAAAAATATTTAATCTCATTTCTTTCCGGATAGTCGACTTTGCTGATGAAAATACTGTATAGTCGATTCTATTGATAAAAATACTGAATATATTATCACGTACAAAAAGTGGTATAAAACAAAATTTAAAAAATAATTTTATAATATTATTATCACCATTCAAAGGAAAAAAAAAATCAGAAGAAAAAAAAGGGACATGTCGGAGAAGAATAGAAGGGTCGACTATCGGAGGATGTTAATAGCTAAGCTCAAGCTTAGATCGAAACAAAATTTTTGAGATTTAATTGAATCTTTCTCCTATCGGGAGATCGTTCGGAAGGATACGAGAAGAAAATTGATTTCACAAGAGTTATAAAAGGAGAAATTAATATTGATGAAAATAACACTATAAAATTATTTTTTTAATATTATTTTAATGTTATATTTCACATATGCGGTATTTTCGTCAGCAAATCAATTACGTGAGAAGAAACAACATTAAATATTTTGTTTTCGTAAATATAGAAACTCAATATAACTCTATAGCTAACTATGGAAATAATAGAAATAATATGTGATTAGTTCAAATTAAATCAACTTGATCTCGTACGATAAGTGGCAGTTTATATTGTTCTAAATTTTGTAAGCCAAGCAAATAAATCATCTATCGCTTGTCTTCTTAATTTCTTCTTTCGTTATATCAAAGTAGAACGTTTCATAAATTTTCAAGATATGTTGTTCTTATTTTAGGTCCGATATCATTTCCTTTTGATGTTTCCATGGCGATCTAAGATCCACTGAGACTTTGATGTGTGGGTTCATAATAACAGTTCATCTTTAGTTACACTCTCTCCAGGCATTCACCTTGGTCACGAGGCGTTCTTTTGGATCGCCAAGGTTGAGGAAGGAGATGCCTGAGGTGGACCTTGGTCAGCATGGCCCAAACTTATAACTCTGAGGTCCATGAGAGTTGTAGTCATCTTGCATGCTCTGATGTCTCATGGACAGTGAAGATACGGTATTCTTTTTAGGTTGGGTCATATCCACTTATTACCCCTCCTTTTAAGTAGATTGACCTATCTCACCATTTAATGGTTCTGCAATTCCACTCTAAGCAGATTAGAAGCTCATTTTTTGTCCGCCTATCTCGTTCTAGTGAAGGAGTACGATCGCCACCACCGATTGATGGAAGGATGTGCAATCCACAATGAACAGAAATCTCTATGGAATTACCATAAAAGCAAGTAGCTCTACCTGAAACTCCGCAGTAGAGAAGTGGGCACTCTCTCGGTGGTACTTGCAATTTACAATAGATGGCACAGATTGAAGCGCAACTTTGGGCGACAAGCTCTCATGTGATTTCGTAGAAGAAAGCTTCTGGAATCATATGACGGTAATATTACTGGATTCAAGGATCATGCTAGATGCTCATATCGAATCTGGTGCTGGGAGCAAGCTTTAGAGGCAGATTACTTTCTTCTTTTTCCCGCAATCACTATTGCTTCAGGTTTCTTTATTTTTCATCATAGAAGTTACATATTGATGTACTTCTTATTCGGTAATCATGCATGCAGACGAAATAGTGATCATCAGGAAGATAAGTCCTGCACGAGGTGGGGACATTTATCCTTGGAATGATCGAGATAAGGGAGGAAGATTAGTACCATCAGGAAGATTACCTGATGAAATAGTGATCATCAGGTAATCATGCATGCAGACGAAATAGTGATCATCAGGAAGATTAGTACCATCTTGAAAAGCATGAAGCTGCAGCCAAAATAAAAGGAAAAGAAGTATTAGAACGTGCTCTGATCGCACAGTCAATATTGGTTTTGTGAAGATTATTACGTGACAATTGCAACTCTCTTTCTAAAATACTTTTCCATTATCACATGTGAGAGGCTGTTTCTTTGTTGTTCATCAACGTTTTCAGGCAATAAATAGGCACTTTCGCCTTCTTTTTCTCTTGCAATGGGGAGATTGGATCCATTGACGGGATCCTGGTGTTCCTATGGGCATGCAAGAGTTGAATCCACACGACTTAGCATACGGGGTATATTACTGGTTCGTAGTCAAACCAAATATATGTATAAGTACAACGTTGCAGACTGATGCTATTAAAGTCTTTCCCTCTGTTCGTTTAGCACTTACGTAAGAATATTAGGTGAGAGGCAAACGTTGTTGGATAGGGTTTAAGATCTCCAATGGCCAGCTTTCCAGAGATGAAACGAAGTATGTGGGGTAGTGCACACTAGTGATGCTGCATCTATCACTAAAATACAGTTTAGCATATATAATTGGTGATTGCCAAGGTATCCACCTTTTGAGCTTGCCTCTAATCTGGGATTAAGATATGCCCGAAGCTAGTTTGGCCACCCACCGTTTTTAGTGGCCACCCATAGTTATGCACCTATTAGTAGTATTGTAACACTCGTTCTCTGGTGCAGCTATTTAAGTACTCAACATCACCGACACTAATTAAGTCCTCGTCTTCATTTTGCATGTGTGGTCACATGCAAGTGGGTCGCAACCAATAACCCTTTATGCAGTATAGATTGGAGGTTTCTGCCTTGCAATCTGATCTCTTTTAGATGGGATGATATATTTTTTTTGGACCAAGTCATGATTTCACTGGATATATAACATTCGAGTTTAGATCCAGAAAGCTCAGTATCTGGATTTCTTTATGTCCCTCGCCTATTGTTAACGAATCTACGTGCCTTTTGGATGGAAAAAAGGTCGATAGGTTTACGCTTGATAATGTCTTATCATGAGGGGAGGAAATCTGATGCTGGACCTATATATTTCTATTGCTACTGTTTTTAGGGCTGCATCTGTACACTATTCTTTCGGGGCTGATGGCACTTCAAAAGAAGAATGGAGATCGCATGTAAGTGTAATTTTTTTAAAATAATAATAATAAGGTATTATTATTCTAAGATTAAATCAAATAAAAGAAGAAGAAAGAAAAAAGAAATCAAGACTGAAGTAGAAAAAAAAAACAGAAAGTTATATTAAATTTCTCCAAAAGAAAAAAAATATTTATAGAATTTTAAACTATTTTTCTTGAGTTTTATATATCTCAACTGTTACACTTGCATAGATTTACATATGTAAATATTATTTATTTATAAGTATAGAATAACAATTTGATAAAGAGATTATTATCTCTAAACTCTATCTAATCAATTTATTTATAAGATAAAAGATAAAAAAAATCTAAAATATTTTAAATCTTAACACTCACTGAGTATATTTTAGAAATAAATATTAGCTTTTTTTCAAAGGTCTTTAAATGGTCTTTGGATGGTAAAGATATGTATGATATTATCTTAACTTTTGATTTTTATTAGTTTAATGACTCATTGAAGTATTTTTTTTCGAATAAAATAATTTTTAATTTTAATATGCTGGGTTCTTGCATGATAAATTAGATTTGTAGCCAATCTTAAGACACTTTGATTGTCTTGCTATAAAATAATTAATTTATTAATTTGATAAAAAAATTCTTTAATTAAATGTCTTAATAATATATATTCTTAGCAACAAGTGAGAATCCTTGCATTATACTCCGATTGTAGGAGAGATCGATTATTTTTTCTTACTACACTATGAGATACAGGTTAGAACCATATAAAAACACATAGCCATAAATGAATATGTGATTCTCGTTGTTACACCAAGATGTGGCTCCCTTGAATATTACATAAAATGACTTAAAAGACTAATTCAAAATGTAATATCTAATATTGTAATTGTTAAGAAAATTAGACTGTCAATAAAAGCATAAAAAAATGAGGGTGAAAAAGAGCATTGCCATTATTATAACTTGAAAAACCTTCTTACTTTTGTTAATTTCAAGTCTTATCTTATAATGATCTATACTTCTATTATCTAGCTTATGTTTTATTTTGTAGACCTATTTACAATTAATTAGATCTATATTTATAAGCTTTGGCATAAAATTTCAAGTTTCATTTTTATGAAGTGCTTTCGTTTTTCATCTATGGTATCCTCATACTTCTTAACACTTATGACCTTATCAAAATAAGTAAGCTCAAGATTCTTAATTCGTTCAGAAAAGAAATAGTAATATATACTTACATTATCGCTATCTCTATAGCGTATTAATTTGACAATTTTTTTTTGATATTAAAATTGATATTTCATGAACGTCATTATTCTCCTATCACTTTGCTCCCCCATTAGTGATGAAAAAATAATAAAAATAATTACATATTAGGAATAAGATGAGCCAAAATCAATAGAAGCACTAGATGACAAAAAATACTTAACAATAAGCTTTGACCCTATATCACTATTGTAAATGATATTTTCAAAAGAAACTATTTGTGGAGGATAATAAGAAGAAATTTCATTAAGTACAATATCTTGAGATGCCATAAATATATATGTTTATAGATCCATATATTTCTAATATTTTTTCCTTTCATCATAGCCAATAAAAATATATTTCTTTACCTTAGCATTAAGTTTGCTTATTTTTTAGTTTAGTATGCAAATATAATATAGAGAACCAAATACTCTGAAATATTTAATATTTGATTTCTCATGAGCTTATATGTAAACTTCAATTAATTGAGTAGAGAAGTTCGATTAATAACATAAGTTACAGATGCTACACTTTATTCCCATAAGACTTTAAATAAATTCTTTACAAGAAACCAACACTTCTAACCTTTCACGATATATTGAATCTTTCATTCTACCATATCATTTTATTGTGATATGTTTACATATATATATATATATATATATATATATATATATATATATATATATGAGTTTCAATTTGATATCGTGCTCTTTGCGAAAGAAGAAAATTTTATCAAAAGTGAACTCCCCATAATTATTGGTGTATAACCTTTTAATTTTCTTTCAAGAATGCTTTCAACTGTTAACTTGAACTTTTAAAATTTTAAAAAACTTCTAAATTTTTTTCCACAAAGTAGACGTAAGTAAACTTTGTAAAATCATCAATAAAATTAAACATATAATTAGAACCTAAATAAAATAGATTTTGACTAAGATCCATTAGATCATTATGAATAAGCTTGAAGAAAAATTTACATATTGAAAAAAATATTAAAAGATTGCTTATGTTTTTTGCCATATTAACAACTTTCACAAACTTTATTAAAGTAGTAAGATTGAGAAGACTATTGATTAGATATCGTAATACTTAATTTGAGAAAATTTATATGGTCAAGTATAGCATGCTCGATTGATGCACTATCATTTGTATTTATCATATCAACATAAGAGTTAGATATTGACAAAATATAAAATTCTTTCCCCATGATGCACATTGCACCATTGTTCAATGTAATAAAATTATTATCTTTATTTGAAATTATGATAGTGTCTTCCTTCTCCATTTAGTGAACAATATTACCTATCATGATAATTATATCATTACCTTCATATTGATGAAAATTGATGAATTTGATATCATCACCAAGGAGATTATTACTACATTTTGAATCAACTATCTAGTTATGTTTTAAGTTGATGGATGCCATGAACTTAATAATTTTAACCATTAAATATTTGTCCTAATTTTTATCATTAGCATTGGAACAATCTTCTTTATTTGTAATATTTCCTCATTAAATCTTAACATGATAAATTTTCTTGTTATAGCCTAATTTGCCACACCTGTAACACTTTATTTTCTTTTGATTTATACCATTATTCGAAAAAGAGTCTGGCTTGCTATGAGCATAATCTTTTTTTCTTTTATTTTTATCATTAATTTTTTTTCTTATTTGTAAAAAGGATATTTTCATCTCATCTTAAAGTAGAAATCTCCATCATTTAACGAATTAAGATTCTTGAGAAGTAAAAAGAATTTTTAATTTTACTAAGGATGATTGTTGAACTAATCCTTGAATAGATGTAACATAAGGAATAAGGAATCTATTATTTTTTAAGATCATGAATAATATAATATTTCATTAATGCATCATATATAGACTCATTTGGATATAAGAGTAATATCCCTAAACATAAATTTTTAATCCTTAAAAAATAATAAGAAATTAAGATATCATCTTAGATAGTATTTATTGAGCCATATTATTTTTGTTGAGCAATGCATCAAGACTGATCAAAACCTCGACTGAGTTACAACCAATAATATATTTAAAGAGATCATTGGAAATAAATCTTTTTAACACAAATTTAACTTTTACATTTAATGTCCTTAATATCTTTAATGTCTTCACGGTGTTTCCTCTAGAGCATTTGGTATTGATATTATATTACCACTAACCATGTCTCATAGATCTTCTATGAGATAGGATTCCAAATATTTTTTTCTGGTCTTATAGTTAAACTGATTAAAAAGTTTAACATCAAACCCACCAACTTGATTATTGTAACTCATAGTAAAAAATTATTATTTTCTTCATTAATAAGATTTTGAAATATAAATTATTACCCTTATGGCTCTGATATTGAAAGTGTAATCTTTTCTCAAATAGTAATAATAAGGTACTCCTAGCCTAATATAAAATCAAACAGATAAGAAACTAAGATAAAGTAAAAAAAATAAAACTATATTAAATTTTTCAAAAAAATACTTACATAATCTTAAACTACTTTTAGGCTTCAATCAACCAACAATCTTAATTAATATAGAAAAAATAATTTTAATTAATAGGCATTTATCTTTAAACTTTATGTAATCGATTTATTTAAAGATAAAAAATATTTTAAATCTTAATACTTCAATATTCCATGCAAGTCATGAACAGTTGCCATGCGGATCGGAGTAAGAAAACGTGCATTCCTGTGTAGCTATCATAGCTTCTTGAGTTTGTTTCGTCAAACAAAACATAAAGCGGCAACGTCACGTAAACAAACACCAATGTGATAAAGATTGGTGGCCGACAAGCGCCGCCTCGATCGGCCAAGCAAATTAAACAAGTAGCCATCATCTCCATTTGTTTCGTCAGCAGGTTAGAGAAGGGGACCCGTGAAACCTTGGGAGCTTCAGCTCTCAATATACATTACTGTAGCGAAGACTCCTCCTCCTACCGATATTGATACAGATGAGTGTAACCTCGAAGCATGATCCAGATGATCACAGGGAGAGATATAGGTAAGATGATGTCAACAAATAAAAGCTCACACAGGGATATCTTTCTAGATATATTGCCATGTATCTGATCCTCGGAAAACATTCAGATCCCCAAAAGGATCTCCTTTGTGATCAGAAATCCATGTCCTAGGGTCTCAGGGCATCTTCCAGCTTGTCGAGGTTAGCTATGACCTCCTTCCTGGTTGCAGTTCTATGCCAAGAGAACACTCATTTTTTGCTGTTAGTCAGAATTTTTGACGTTTATCCGCATCATTTTAGAAATGCTCAGAGAGGTGACTACAGGATAAGAGATTCCTGTGTTTGGAGTGATTTGTTCAATATCACTGTTCTTAATCTCCTATTATAAGGAAGCTCTCCCTGGTACGATTCCAGTCCTCGTCTACGATCTTTGTCCATATGTTTGGGGCCCGCAAGATGTTGGCATGTATCTACAAGTCTTTTTCTTGGCGGGAATTCCGAAAAAATCGAAGGATCAAAGAATAATGGTGCTACAGTAGTGCACCATTCTGAGTCCAAATTAGGTTAAAATTTGCACCTTACTAAAACAAATTAAGGATCCAAATTTACTTCAGTGATGAATTGTCCATTACCAGACTGTCCATTCATTACTTATTACTCTAATGATTCGAAATTAATGCACCTATAGCTCCAAATCAATCTCGAATATTTAAGAATATTTAGAAGAAAAAAATGATCAGTTCCGTGTAGTTCACATACTGCAGTTGATACTTTTGTTTTTGGTGTGTGCATAGACATCGCAATTAATACTTCAATGATAAACATAATGAATGATCATATCTGTTTGCACCAACATCCTATGACGGTTGTATAAGCGCTTCACTACTACTTTGTTGAGTCGTGTGGTTCTCATATGGTTGGCCTCGACCATGCTTACCATAACCCCAACTAAAAATACATATAAACGGGGAACAAATTCTTGAGGCATCATATGACCTTAAGCTTTAACCAGTCATATATTACTTAATTAAATACTCAAAGGTCCACATTGTTGATTTATTAGTAGACACCGCGGCCTTTGCAGCATGAGATAGATAGCTAAGGGAGGAAAACTGCAAGTAGGAGGTGACGAAGGGGCAAGACACGAATACCATTTCCAAAGGCTGTTTGAATGGAGCACACAGGAAACTAGATTTCCTCCCTTGCTTGGCCCGTGGTTTCCATTCCAAACAACCAACTCCAAATGACCCCTTCTCTCTCTCTCTCTCTCTCGTCACCCTCTCCCTTATTCCACATCCACATTCACGTTCACATCCCACAAGCGATCCCCTCTTCTTTAGGAGGAGAACCCATCCACAAAGAATCGAGATTGTGATATTGCACTCAGCAGCCAATTAGTCTTGTCATATAAATATCAAGCTGACTATGTTTCACACGATGGAAACAATCTCTTCCTGCCTCTCCAACCTCTTGCTTTCCTCTCTCTGGCGATAGAATTAGCACCGCTCCCCTGCACCAGTATCCGAGTTCATTCGTCTCTTCGACATTCTTTTGGCATCGACGACTCCGAAGACCTCATCGTTTTCTCCACTATTGGTGAGGTAAGCTCTACGGGGTATGTGTGGTTTCTGATTTCATGTGGTGAAGGTGTTTGTGGACTGGTCTTCTCCTTCTGTTACAGTGCTAATTGCTTGATGAAGGTTGGGGAAAAGTTGGCGGAGCAGACGGCGTCAGAGGTGTCGGCCAGCAATTCAGCATCCGAGAAGAGGCAGCAGTCGTCGAAGAAGAGCGGAAGGAAGCGGAAGAAGCTTGGGCCGAGGCCGTCAGCCGTGCAGAGGCTGTTCGAGACGTGCAAGGAGGTCTTCGCCAATGGAGGGCCCGGGATAGTTCCCTCGCCGGAGGATGTCGATCGCCTTCGCTCCATTTTGGGTGTGTTGTTCGTCTACACTTATTGCTTGTTGCATTTATATGCGAGAGTACTATGTTTGCTACTTACATATATTGCTAGTTCTAGGCATTTAGGTTATGCTGTCGTATGATACCATTCGATTAAACATGTGGCAACAAATGCTTTCTTTGACAGGCGACCTGACGTTTCAGTGGTATTTTTTTCCTTCAAGCCTTACAATTTGATCATATTGCAATGCCTCTTTCTTATATAGTATTAAAGTGCAAGCTTCATGTGGGCTCATAATTCCGAACCTTGCTTGAAATGTTGAACACGTGATTTGGTTAGATTTGTATCATGTGAAATGTGTTTAACGCTATGCACCCAACTATCAAGAAGCAATCTGAACAGTGAGTTATAGTCCGCCACAGTCTGCCATATCAACGGAGATCAACAATCTTGTTAAGTTTTATTGAAGAAATAAAAAATATTTATTGAAGAAATGAAAATGCTTATATAATAGAGAGATTTTCGATGTATTTGTAAGGTTGCTGAGAGCATGTACAACACAACTGTTTATGTTTGTCTTAATTCTTTCCAACCAAATATGATATGTACTAGTAGAACTTCTTCTGACTGCTGCAATTATTTTCTTACTTACAGACAACGTGGATGCCTCAGATGTTGGTCTTACACCAAAAATGCCATATTTTCGACATGGTGCATCCGAAGGGAGGCCGCCGATTACATACTTACACATTTACAAGTGTGATAAATTCTCGGTATGCAGTATTATCTCGATGATATTACTTCGATATACGCGCATATCTATATATGCTTCGACTGTTTCCTTGTTTGCTTTATACACCCGTGCAGATTTGCATCTTCTGCTTGCCTCCCTCGGGTGTGATTCCATTGCACAACCACCCAGGCATGACGGTATTCAGCAAGCTTCTTTTTGGATCTTTACACGTCAAATCCTATGACTGGGTTAATCTACCTCAGGACTCCGCTGAGATTGTCGATCCCTTGCACTGTTAGTTCCAGCTTTCTGATAATGACTTAGTTTTGGTCTATCCCAATCTCCTTACTGCCTCTTCCACATCACCAGCTGTAGACTGGTTCTTCAACTTCACACGTACATCTTGGTGATTGGCCTTCTTGTGTTTGCGTTTTTAGCAGTTCAACCCCCAGGTTTGCGATTGGCAAAGGTAAAGACTGATGGCACCTACACTGCGCCTTGTAGGACCTCTGTGCTTTTTCCACAGGATGGAGGTAACCTGCACTGTTTCACTGCGAGAACATCTTGTGCGGTGCTGGATGTGCTGGGGCCGCCTTATTCCAATCCCGAAGAAGGAAGGGACTGCACCTACTACAACGATTCCCCATACGCTAGCTTTTGTGGTACGATTATTAATACATGCATGTCAACTGCGCAAACTTTCATTTGATCGATTTGGCACGTTCGTGTTTTGACGTCTGAGAGACACCCACCAAGAAAAAATTGCCTTGGTGGAATACTTTGGCACCATCTCTGCAACGATTCATATCTACAAACTCTTGGTCGAGTAGAGGGAACCGACCACTACTTTGAGACTCTGGTGGTGTGGTGATTACTATTATTATCTAGAAGAAACGTCCTTGATATGTTCGTTCTTGGATCAAGAAGAATTCATGTCCTCCTGTCCGGCAAACCCATTTGTCATTCTGGGATAGTACATGGAATGTCAACACCGGATATTATGAAAAGCTCTGGAGTCGATTGATAGGGTCCAACATTTGGTGCCACTGTCACCTACTCATTTGCTTTTATGAGATCTTATATTGTTCATCATGTCTGTGCAATTTCGAGCCTTGCTGTGCGTAATGCCCGTGAGTTTAGCATGATCACTAAAATGCTGTATTACAGGTGATGCAGAGTTACTAACCGATGATGGGGAGTATGCTTGGCTTGAAGAGAGAAAGAAACCTGATGAGTTCATCGTAGTTGGGGCAAATTATAGTGGTCCAAAAATTATGGACCAATGATTTAGTTTTGATGATGTTGCATTCTTGCTGTCGGAAAGAACGATGCTATAATGTGTAAACACAGAATCCAAACGCAGAGAGAAAGAGTTGGGAGGTGTGCTCAAAGAAAGAATTGTCGAGCACGTATCAAGTCCGCTATTGTACCAGTATAAAACATTCCATTTCCGTTTGTTTCAATGAATTTGATGTTGAGAAAACAGTAGAATTTTGATGCTGCTGCTCCATTAATTCTGCCTGTCATGGTGATTTTATTTTAGCGGCTATAGTTGAAGAAAAGAAGGTGAAGATGTTGGTGGATTTGGAAGTCATGCACACTTCGATTGCTGCTAACTCTATATGGTGGATTTGGAAGTCACATGATGATTTCATAGCGTTGCTTGCCCGATTGGTCTTGTTTTTCCTTGCGTTTGCTGGTATAGCAGTCAAATGAGAAAGACCTAGGTTGATTGTTCTTACGATCAACGGGGCAAGGATGGTATCAGCTTTTTGGTATATATATATATATATATATATATATATATATATATATATATATATATATATATATATATATATATATATAGTTGAGATTTGATTCATAGTTATCTATCTAGATAGTTATCATGATTTAGTTGTTACAGGATAATTTCAATAACCATCTCAATCATGATCTAGTCGTTAAAAGGTGGTTTCAATAACTACCTCATGATCTAGTAGTTATAGGGTGGATAGAAAGTCTATGTGTATTTGGTATTGTTTTTATCAATCCTCCTGTTTTTTTAATACCTCAATCGAAAGGCTTCTTTTACTTGTATCGTAGTATTCTGTTTTTTTTCTTGCTCCTCCATCCCCAACATTTGTGGTATCAGAGCCTAGTTTCAATCTGAACTGGGCATTATGGTTTCCAATGGCAATTCCATGTCTCAACCTCTTATCCCCATTTTCTCGGGCAAAAGTTATGAATTTTGGAGTATCAAGATGAAGACTCTATTCAAGTCTCAAGATCTTTGGAACTTAATAGAGAATGGATATGCGGATCCAGATGACGAAATCAGGCTGAGGGAGAATAGAAAGGACTCAAAGGCATTGTTCTTCATTCAACAAGCTATACATGAATCTTCTCAAGAATTGCAGCAGCGACAACCTCAAAGCAAGCTTGGTTGATACTTCAAAATGAATTTCAGGGTTGGGTGATTACGGTAAAACTTCAAACCCTCCGTCATGAGTTTGAAATTTTGTTCATGAAAAGCAATGAATCGGTGCAAGATTTTCTATCTCGAGTGACTGAAATTATTAGTCAAATGAAATCTTATAGTGAATATTTTTCTGATCATATAATTGTTGCAAAAGTTTTGAGAAGTTTAACTCCGAAATATGATCATGTTGTTGCCGCAATTGAGGATTCAAAAGATTTATCTACTTATTCATTTGATGAACTAATGGGTTTCTTGCAAGTAAGGTTGAACAGGTTACTTGAAAAAAATGAAGAAAAAACATTTCATGGTAGAGGAAATGGAAGAGGAAGAGACACTTTGATGGGTATGAAGAACAAGGGCAATCAAGTTATGATAAAAAAAATTACAAAAGTATAATTCAATGTCACTATTGTAAAAAGTTTGGTCATATGAAGACAGATTGTTGGAAAAGAGAAAAGCAAGTAAGCTATGTGGAGAAAAATGAAGAAAATAGTAAGTTGTTTATGACTCATTCACAAGTTCATAATATCTCAAATCATATTTGGTTTCTGGATAGTGGATGTTCTAATCATATGTCAGGTATAAAATCAATATTTAGATATATTGATGAAACTCACAAGTTGAATGTTAGACTTGGAGATAACAAGCAAATCCAAGTGGAAGAGAAAGGAACAATTGAGGTGAAGACAAATCAAAGGAAGGTAAAATACCTTGATAATGTTTTCTTTGTTCCTACTTTATCACATAACTTGTTGAGTGTTAGACAATTAGTAGATGATGGATATTCAGAATATTTGATAATGGTTCATGCACTATTAGAGATAAAAAATCTAGTTTGATTATAGGAAATGTTTGCATGACACAAAACAAGATGTTTCCACTTGATGTGTCAAATATTGAAAGGCATGCACTTATCACAACTCAAAAGAATAAGTTTAGTTTATAGCATTTAATATATGGACACTTTAACAATAAAGGTTTAAGGTTGTTAAGTTAAAAAGGAATAATTTTCGGATTGCCCAAGATTAATACACTTGATGTATGTGAAGGATGTATTTATGACAAACAAAGTAAACAACCATTTTCTATTGGAAAAGCATGGAAAACATCTAATTGTCTTGAATTAATTCATACTGATTTATGTGGACCTATGAATACAAAATCATTTGGTGGAAGTCAATATTTTCTATTGTTTACGGATGATTATAGTCGCATGAGTTGGGTATATTTTTTGAAATTGAAATCTGAAACATTTGATAATTTTCGAAAGTTTAAGGCACTTGTAGAAAGGCAAAGTGGTAGATATATAAAGACACTTCGGACAGATAGAGGCGATGAATTTTTATCTAATGAGTTTAATTCTTTTTATGAAGAAAATGATATTCATAGAGAATTGACAGCACCATATACACCGGAGCAAAATGGTGTAGCTGAACGTAAGAATCAAACTGTCGTTGAAATGGCAAGAAGTTTGCTTAAAGGAAAACATCTTCTAAATCAGTTTTGAGCGGAAGTAGTTGCAACAGCGGTTTATTGGTTGAATATTTCACCAATAAAAACTGTTATGAATTGAACTCCTTTTGAGGCTTGGTATAGTATGAAACCAAGTGTTAGGCATGTAAGAATTTTTTGTTGTATTGCTTATGCTTTGGTGAATTCTCAAAATCATCACAAGCTTGATGAAAAATTTGAAAAATACATTTTAATTGGTTATTCTTTATAATCAAAAACATATCGATTGTATAACCATGTTAGTGACAAAGTTATTATTAGCATAAATGTTATGTTTGATGAAAGAGCAAGTTGGAATTGGGAGACCAATAAAGGTGAAACACAAATGTAGATTCCAACAGAACTAGACACTCTGTAGAATCAAGTGACAAATCCTGCTCCAAAAAGTTCATCGTCAACCTCACCCAATAGCAGTTCAAATTCGGATTCTTCAGATGAAACCCCTCCAAGAAATTTCAGATCACTGACAGAAATTTATAACTCAACATTTGCTTTATTTATTTCAGATCCAACGACTTTTGAGGAAGCTCTTAAAAAAAAGGAATGGAGAAAAGCAATGAAGGAGGAAATAAGTCAATCGAGAAGAATGAAACTTGGGAGTTAATGGATCTACTGAAAGAAAAGAAAGCGATTAGATTAAAATGGGTGTTCAAAACAAAATTTAAATGCAAATTATTTGGTTTCACTAATAGTGATTGTGTAGTAGTTTTAGATGATCGAAAGAGTACTTTAGGCAAGTGGAGCCATAACAATAAAGCATTGTGGAACGGATAAACAAGTTACGGATATCCTTACCAAATCGCTTCCCGTTCGAAAGCATGTTTATTTTATATCGTAAATTGGTGTATGCAACTATGAATCAAGGGGGAGTATTGAGATTTGATTCATAGTTATCTATCTAGATAGTTATCATGATTTAGTGGTTACAGGATAATTTCAATAACCACCTCAATCATGATCTAGCAGTTATAAGATAGTTATCCTAAATTTTGAGAGATTGAATACGAAAATATTGTATCATATCCGAAATGATTCACGTATTATTATACAATTGATATATCTCAGGTTTTAGTCGAGTGTTATATATTAAAAAATAAAAACAATTATTTGTGGCTAGATTTTTTTTTTTTTTTTTGTTGCCCTTTGATGTCACGGGTGACTTCTCTAATAATAGATTATTAAGTTAATATATAGTTCTCTTTGTTTGAAAAAATAATAGCTTCTTTTTAGGCCCCTGCAGCACAAAGGTATGATCCTAGTCCAGTTGGGGGGTCTCTTTTCTAAACCAAAGAAACCATTATTACCAATCCTTTCCTCTTGTATTCAATGTTTGTTGGGAGAGTCAAAAGATGCAACTTGGTCACTGATCTAGAACTAAATTTAGTAACACCAAAAGGAGGATCAAAAGTAATTCCATCTGAGTGTAACTCAGATAATCAAGTCCATTATCATATTATGTAATCATGATATATCCCTCCCACAACCAATGTAATCCCCAGAAAATTGTCAATATTTTACATTAACACTTCAAAGATGCTACTCCAAATTACATTAATTACGTGGCAACCGACCAAACTATCCTCAAGCTTTTAACATCGGATA
Source organism: Musa acuminata AAA Group (assembly GCF_036884655.1). Lineage (NCBI taxonomy): Eukaryota > Viridiplantae > Streptophyta > Magnoliopsida > Zingiberales > Musaceae > Musa > Musa acuminata. The sequence continues at coordinate 10,425,354 of NC_088333.1, forward strand.
TATACTAAAGATAAAAGGTAGCATGCATAATGGACATTGTCTAATTTTCTTTTGAGGGAATACCAGATGACTGGACTACTTTGCTCCACTATGATGACTGTTTTCTGAACCATTGGAGGCGACAACTACTGGAGTACAAACATATCATTAATTTTTGCTTCACATACTACATATCTACAAGTTCTTTTGCTTATAAAGGGATTCCTGCCACTTTTACATGGTTGTGGATCAGTGTCAAATATGTACTTACGTACGTATTATGTGCTATCTGTTTTAGCATCATGTGGCTTTAGATGGTAGGTTATCTGACCTTTAAGCCACATCTCGTCCCATCCATCAACAAGGCCAATTGCAGTTTGTGTTTTCCTGCGTTGAAGGTAAGTGACAATGGACATACATGTTCATCAGGCCAGGAGGAGCCTGGCAGATGACTAGCCATCACACGCAACCTCCATTGACATTTTGATATCTCTTATTAATTTCAACTACTGACAGCTAATTAATTCTGCAAAATAGTGGATATAGCAGCCATTCTTGCAGGAAGTAGGTTAGACTGATGCCTAAATCTAAAGATTTGCTGGTCAACTTTGCGTTGCCGCAAAAAGTTTGGTGTACCGAATTACACCTTTGTCTTGGTTTGTCAGAGGAGCAGATATGTTCTAAGAACGCAAGGAGAATACACCCTTCATTCAGAGTCCATGTTGCCGACACTGAGCTTATATATACGTCAATATAGCTTGATATGTTGTCTAATATCGATTAATTAGTTCCATAAACAGTATCAAACTATTTTCACCAGGAACTTTGGTGGCTGTGCTTTCTCCTTCTTCGCCCTCCGACGAAGAAAGAATTCTTGTGAAGCTTAATGGACGGAGCACGAGGGTAAGCGAAAGATTTTTGGCTTAAGTGATGATGATTGAATCACCAAGATTGCCCTTCTTGGATAAACAATTAGTGCCAGTGGAACTTCCTGCAAGTGGTCTTAATGAACTGCCACGATGGTGATAGCTCTTTTATCAGTAGCAAGTTGATGTAATGTCAGAGGTAGGAATTTGCAGTTCCCTTGGTGTTCTTCAATTCCATTGTTGAGGACGCTAGGGAGCAAATCTTACTTGAAGTCCTGATCAAAGCTTAAAATAAGGGTCAGTCCAGCTTCATCTTAAAAAGCCTATATGGAGGTCTGATCAAAGCATTGAACTACTTTAATATGGCGACAGCATTTTCTTTTCCTTTTGTTATTCTTTAACAAAGATTGACGTACTAATCAATACCTTTCAATAAATATTAATATTATATAATATTATAGTCTATTTTTTTTCTTTTGAGTGTAAACATCACCAGGCCGGTTTGAAGAAACTATTCTAAGCTCGGCTCACATGGTAGAATAAGTTCATATAAGGACAGATCATGGAGGAGGAGGAGGTCTACGCGGACTCGGTGGCTCCTTCCATTTTCTGCTTCCTTTGTCAACTTCATAAAAAATAGAGAGGAGCTTTGACCCTTGGAATGCGCGCATTGACTAATGGCTCTACGTTTTACGCACATCTATTCATCTTTAAAAAAAGGGGAACGAGTCGGCATCATGAGATCACCGGAAAACTTCTTCTTGTTTTCTTCTTTACTTATTCAACTGAAACCATCCAAGAAAAAATGAAGCATGATCTGCAAGAGATGACATGTGTTTGAAGCTTGAAGGAGACGCCATTACCTAACCAGGATTATGCTAAGGTTCAGAAAAGAAAATTCAACGCCAGTGTTTCAACACCTTGTGATATATCTCGAGACAATTTACTCTAAAACAAGTAGCCAGCTCGTTCGATAATAATTTGTTCATTATATATTATAATTTTTCCAAATAAATATTGAAGTTAACTAATATTAAGCATAGTATATTTTTATTTTTCTTATAAAGTTATGTCATATGGTTCTGAACTCGAATTTAGTCTTCGTCATTTATTTTTTATAGAAAAAATCTACTATATACGTCATCTAAGAGCTGAATTCAGATTGAGTCGTCTAATAATGACTAAAAATAATAACAAATGATCAAACAAGGATATCATATGCGCATGCATATATTAGATTTATAAGATATACGGCAGCATGAGGAATTCAGAAACTACAATATCCTTGGGACAAAGAGAACAGAGATAATGGCAGCCTCGCAAAGTCGTCTGTATGTGCAAGAGAAATTTTGCACAACTTCGTAAAAGTCACCTCTTGGCGTTGACTTGTGACCTTGTCGTAGGTAAATAATGAGAATCCATAAATCCTAGCCCGCGGTTAATCTAATGCCTGCGGAATCTGGGAACGGTGAGAGGTGGGAAACCAGGAGCGGATTAGGTCAAGGTGGTGGAAGAACGAAAGTTCGAAGGGGTCCGAAGACTGCGGCTGGAAGCGCTCCAAGTGACAACATGTCTCACACGTTGAATCTCCTCGGCTTTCTTTTCGGCTTATGTCAGCGACCTTACGGCCATGTTGACATTTTACATACTTTTTGCCTGGTAGAGATAAGCGCTCAGATTTGGTTTTCTTTAAACAAGTCAAAGCTGGAGGCTTCCCTTTATATATATATATATATATATTAAGGGGGAGTTCAAGGACGATGGCAATTTAGAAGACGGATCACAATACTGTACGTGCCATAGGAAGAGGAGGAGGAGACCTTTGTTTGTCGCGATGGAGGTGGTGGTCGAGAAGCCTGATGTTGAGGAGGAGAGAAAAGTAGGGTGTTTTCACGACGACCATGGCGACCAAATCAGAGAGGTTTGGCTTCCTCTTATCTGTCTCTGGTATTTTGATGCGTGAATTCAGTACTGCAAAGTTCTAGGAATTGTGTAGAAATGCTTCTTCTACTTTCTGCCTCTCATCTAATTTATGGATGCTACATATTGGAGAATGCTTTCGTATAAGACCAGCATACGGTTCAAATCTCGGCATCTATTGTAAGTTTTGGGAGGGCCATTTGATCTCATGACCCTAACATGTTCTTTTGATACATCGAAGTCATGCACTTGACCTCATCCAAGAAGATGTTGATGTCAACAAACATGAACTCAACTTTTAACTCTCAGATAAGAGAAGCAATTCTACCTATAATTGTATTTGTTTAATTTTACATTAGGAAGAAATCAAGATGGATCTCTTTTGTGTGCATCATAGAAATTCATACTGTTTGTTTTTGTTCCAAAGGAGTATCTCCCAACTTCTACTCATCATATGGAGCTTAGGTTTGGAATCCGACAGATAAGATAACTAATTATTTTCTTATGCTCGTTGATGACTAGATAAACCATCTTGAAGAACATCAAGGTCATGGTTATCTAAATATATTAGCAGTTGCTTATGATATATTATGTCATAACTAATGATTTGGCTAATAGTACACAATATGCATGATTCCGCATGGTGTTTCCCTTGGTTTTAGGATGTTAGTCTAAGATCTGTTCTTAGTATTTATTCGATTTTAGGAGGATAGAATTTAGAACCATTCAACAAGAGAGATATTATCCACCAAGAACGTCTTCCACCAATCAAGAGTATGTTAATCACAATTTTATGGATATCGAGTGAACCAAGAATTAGTCTTTGCCATCACAACAGCAGAAACCCAAGTAAATAGCTTCACATCTATCTCCTGTTCAAGGTTCTTAGCTACATGTGTTTGCTTAACAGGATTCCACCTTGATTCCAAGTGAAAAATGGGCCATGGAGTGCACATCTGCAAGGCCATCATCTTCAAACCCCAAAGATTCAACTTCACTTACTCAGGTAAGCTTTGTCTTCCAATAGAAGTTAGTCCACTTCTTCTAGACTTAAACCTTGTTTACCAAAACCTGTTTTAGGCTATCCAAAGAATGATTGATTAAATCAATAAGCATAGTATATGTTTCATGAGCATGTTTAAATTTTTGTAGGTACACCGACTTGAATCCACTAAAGCAGAAATGGTTGAGGTGAGGGAAGAAAACGAAAGATTGAAGATGATTTTAACTCAGATTACCGAGGATTACCAGTCTCTCTCCGATATTGTTCGACGAGAGCAAGCTAAGAAGCCTATTAAGAACACACCAGCTGATGATGAAGAAGTGGAAGAAACTATCTCATTGAGACTTGGGACAAGCTCAAGTGGGCAAAGGAAGGAAGACAAGATGAAAATAGTTACAGGCAAAGACAGTGAAAGGTTTGGAGGATGCCTAACGCTCGGACTGAACATGAAATTTGAAGGGTCTGATGACAGTCTCAAAGAGCCGGTGCTGAATCTGAGCTCAGACAACAGCTCCGAGGAGCTCAAGGAAGAAGACACCGGCGCGGAGCCACGGCCACCAAGCAAAGCAGCGAAGAGTGCCAGAAATGGAGATGATGAGGTTTCACAGCAACCCCTAGTGAAGAAAGCTCGCGTATCCGTTAGAGCAAGATGCGATGGCACTACGGTCTGTACTCCAAACTATGTCATCATCTCATCAAACATGAATCATCATCATCTTCATTGCATACATGCATGCATGCGCATTCATGGTGGATACAGTATGTTAATTACATTAGTTTGCAACATAACTATTACATATTAATATGATAAGAGTAAGCAAACATAAGTAGTACATAAATGTTGAGAACTTCAAATCCTCATCAGATTTGTTTTGATTTCAGATGAATGATGGTTGCCAGTGGAGGAAATATGGGCAGAAAATATCAAAAGGAAATCCATGCCCTCGAGCTTACTATCGTTGCACAGTTGCACCAGCATGCCCGGTGAGGAAGCAGGTATCTCTTCCCTGCTTGTTGATTGCATTAGATGATCCTTAAATTCATTATATATGCTATTTCTGATGGTTGTAGATAATTCTAAGAACTAACATCATTGTGTCATATATAAACTACTTCCTACCTCTTGTCCAGAGTAGTTTATTTAGGGTTTGCATGATACAATCATCTTCTGTATACTAAATGGTATACACAGAAGATTAAGCTCCCTAATCTCTGACTTCCACATCAATTTGTCGTACATATTAACTGAAGATTACTCATCATCATCATCAAAATCTAGCAATCTATATTAATTCGGTTGTTTCTCTGAAATGTTCAGGTGCAAAGATGTCAAGAGGATATGTCGATATTGATCACCACCTACGAAGGGACTCACAACCATCCACTGCCAATCTCAGCATCTGCCATGGCCTCCACGACCGCAGCTGCCGCCAGCATGCTGTTGTCTGGTTCATCAGCATCGCAACCTGGTTTCCCTGGCTCGTTTTCCACCGCCATGTGCAACCTCGCCACCTCTATTAATGGCAACCTTCATGGCCTAAATCTCAGCGTTTCAGACAATCTCAGATCGCAGCAGTTTCACCTTCCAAACCCTTTAATCTCTTCCATTACTTCCCATCCCACAATCACTTTAGATCTCACCGTACCACCATCATGCAGTTTCCAAGCAAACCAATTCAACAGTTTCTCATCAAACTTCACCACCACCACCCCAAGATACTCGTCAACGAGATTCAACATCTCATCCTCAGATACTAATAGCTTGCCGACGTATGAGATCAGTAAATACTTGAACAATGGAGCCAAGCCATATGACAAGAGCTCAGTATCTCTGAGCCTTGGCAGGCAACCCCATGACTATCTTTATCGATCCTATCTGCAGAAGACCACCAAGCCAAGCACTCCTCCAAACCAGCATCCGTTGACTGACACGCTTGCAAAGGCGATCACGTCGGATCCTAAGTTCCATTCAGCACTAGCGGCCACCATAACATCATATGTCGAAGCTCGCGGAGGCAAGGAAGCTGTTGGCCATGGTCTCGAGTGGGGAGAGCAGCACTTGAATTCACTTGCGCTTCCCTTCCCGGCGGCACCACAAGGGAATGGTTGTGCGACGTCGAGCTACTTTAACAGGTTGCCGGGGTTGAATTTGAACACCCAGCAAGGGAGTCTCCTGCTGCAGTCATCCCTGGGGTTTCCCAGCACCAAGGGTGCCTCTGCCTCACCACGAGATCATAATACAGAGAACATGTAGCGAATGCTTAAGATATATTTCAGATTTGCTTCTTATAATAATTTGCAAAGTTTGAATGGTCCGCGGTTAGCTTACACAATCAGTCTTCTAACATGGTTAAAAAATAAAAGAAAGAACGTATACATCAAAAAAAATGTTTGAGCATTGTAGGTGAGGTATGTATTCCTTGTAATATAAGGGAGGGTCTCAGGTCGTTTCCTTTTACTCGTCAGAGCTCAAAATCTCCGGGAGGAAAACCTGACTTCCACCAAAGAAACCAGGTTTTCAAAACTTACCATGGATCTGATAGAAAAAGTAATAACTTAATTACCACATAGGCGATGACATGGGTGGAAGAGCTCGTGGCCTTTCCTTTCTTGAAGAAGCTTGATTGTATTCATATGTCCCTCTCCTATATAAGGGAGTATTTTCCTTAACAGATTAGAGGATTTCTCTTAACAGAGTAGAAAAATATCTTCATATAGTTGAGAAAATCTTATCTGCTATTATATGTGAAAAACTTCGTGAGTGAGTCGACTAACTGATCAGCTGAATGGGCATGAGAAACTCGTAGTTGATAGTGGATAACTTGATCTCGCACAAAATGGAAGTCGATAGCAATATGTTTCATCTAGGAGTGGAACACCGGATTAACACACATATAGATAGCTCCGACATTGTCACAATATATTGTAAGAGTAGAGTTGATTTTGAGTTCTTTGAGCAGACCCAATTGAGTTCTATAGTGGTAGTGGCGATGGTACAATATTCAACTTCAGTTGTAGACCGTGCGATTATCTTTTGCTTTTTAGAGCTCTAATTGATTGGATTAGTGCTAAGGTTGTTTACAATTTAGATCACGCATCAGCAACAATCACACATGCAGAAATCAATGGAGCGATGGATCCAACATATGCTTAAATAGCTTGGAGGATGAGATAATCTTGACTGGACTAGGTTCTCCGGGGATATTAAGCATGACTGACGGACAATTGAAGGAACCATCAATGTAACGTAACAAGTCGTATCTAAATAATAGATTAAAAAATTGAGCCCGTCAAAATGTATAGTTATCATCTTTTGATACCTTGAAAGAGATTAGTACGACTGCATTGATGGAAATAAGTCCCGTAAGAAAAAAGCTACGAGTCCATACCGGACCTGGAATATCAAAAAAAAGATTACGAAGATGGTAACTATAGAGTAGCTGCTGCTACAGCTGCAGATTGCTGTGCATGCTGCTGTAGAAGCTGCTGAAAACTGTTGCTACAGCGATAAGGAAGCTGCAGTGATGCTGCAGCAATGTTAAAGAAATCTGCAGCGATGCTGCAGCAGGAGAAATTTGTGAGAAATCTACTAAAGCTCCATCGGCCTCAACGAAGGAAGCGGCAGCAGCAGCAGATGCAGCGAAAGCTGCTGCAGTAGAGGAAGTAAGATGCAGCGGCAGATGGAAGCGGCTGCTGCTGCAAGAACTGCAATCATTCCTGCTGCCGCAGGAAAGCAGTGATGGCTGTGCGGCAAGGATGACAGCAGCGGCACTTCTCGCTCGAGCGAGATGCGGAAACAAGGAGGAGAGGTCACTGGCCGGGGAGCAGTTGTGAGGACGGCGACCACCACGGCAGCGTAGGCGAGGTTCTTGCGAGGACGGGAGGTGGTCGAGCGGTCGGCGAGTTCGGACTAGCTGCGGTGCTCCGAGAGGCAATGGGTGACGGAGTCGGAGAGGCAGGAGAAGAAGCCCACAGGCGCCGGAGGAGAGGTAAGCAACGGCGCTGCCCTTTCTAGCTGGACAAAGATGAGGAGGCAGCAGGAGAGGAATCATCGGTCTTCTGCAGTGGAGGAAGGAAGTCAACACCAGTCCTTCCGGCTTCCACACGCTTTGGGGAGAAGCTCTGATATCATGTTAGAAAAAGAGAGAAGAAATTACGGAAGAAGCTTGATTGTATTCACATGTCCCTCTTCTATTTATACAAGTGAAGAGGAAAGAATTTTCCTCAACAGATTGATTGTATTCACATAAAACTTCTAACACTTGTATCCATTCCTCACTTTCTGTGGCAGTGCGTAAGCCATTCAATCCGTAGCATTCAAGAAATCATCGCGTGCAAAAAGATAGTTGACAGCAGGAAGCAAAATTCTCTGTACTTTGTTATTCATGTTAAAATATAAAAAAATCATCAAATGTTTCGGTCAGTCAAAAGACAAATGTGGCATGATGTTTAATTAGATACGTTAGTGTTAACACAAAACTGTAGACGGGTGAGTCGGCTTGGTCAGTCTACTGTCGAAAGTGTAGGTGGGAATCTCAACGGGGGAGGTGGTTTGCCATGGGAGCGATCTAGCCCGATGAAGTCGGGTTGGAGAATTGGGTTATCCTGCCTGTTGGGTCACCTCTTAGTTGTTTCTTCGGATGGCGTCAGGATCCCTGCACAATAGGTTTGTGTCGCGGGTATCCCGGTTTGACTATTCTAATATTTAAATCAGAGAGAGTTGGAAGGGAAGGGTAAGAATGTAAGTAAGAGAGTGAAGAGCTCTTGCTAGCTTGTCCCAGTTTGATCTATGACTTTTATACCCGGGCATTGAGTGACCTGGACGTATGTTTGCCAAGACCCCCTTTACCCTGTACAATGGAGACATTAATAAAGATAATTTGTTGACATGTGTCCTTTAATGCCTAGGGCGGACTACTAGAGGGACACTTTTGGATTGACTTTCTTATCCTTTTAGGTTAGGCAATGAGTGATCTCTTCATCGATCATTGGGAAGAAAAGACTAGTAAAAGTTGACCATATCGTTAGTCATTATGTCGAGACATGATTTTTGTTAATATATTAGTTAAGAGAGGGTCGTGGGCCCATTTCTAGAAGTCGGAACAGGTGATCTCCTATCGACAATTATAAAGAGTAGGTGGCTCTTAGACTTTTGCTTAGATATTGCTTACATAAGCTAGGAGTATTAAGATTATCTCTATCAATTAAAAAATAATAAATATAAATATATATTGATGGAATTAAAAAAAATATATAAAAAAAAACCCGAAGCATAATTTACTGTCCTAAGTCATAGTCTTCATACAAATTTCTTTAGAAAAATTGTTCCAAGATACAATCGATCCATCTACATGCATGCTCACGAAGGATCATTAAAGATGACCCATTACCAACATAAAAATAAAATTGAATGTACGAAGAAGAAGAAAGATGAAATTAGAGATTTTTCCTCTGATGATGAACCAAACTTATATAACATCTAACATCTTTTGTCTAATAAGATGATTCCCTGTCGTGACTACGTAGGACTTATCATCTAATAAAATGATGTCATGTCGTGGCTCCATCTTACGGAAGCACGTCGCATGGGAGACAACAAAAACAGATCGTTGCTATAAGGGCGAAAAGATAAAATAAAAAAGTCAATACATATTTAATCTTTTATGTGTTTGACTAAATAATCATATCAATCAAATTAGTTAATGTCTTTGATAGCGAGTTATAAGAAGTAAAAATGATTTTACTCAACTCCGATGCGAAACTAAAATAAAATTAGCTCATTAATGATTTAACTTCAACTCTAATGTCTTTGATAGAGAAAATTTAGAGTTCTCACGTTAGTCCATTAGCAACCGCTACAAATTTATGGGCATCGTCTTTTCCATCAATGTGGACCGATTACTTGTCCTGATGACCATCAAACATGTGATGATGTTGCTATAGAGAAGTCAAAGTCTTTACCGTGTGAATTCACACTAGGCATATCAAGTCAACTGTTCGTCCACGGTACCCTCCCATGATCTATGCAATACCTCCACCCAAGTCGAGGGCAAGCCACACTGCAACGCATCTGCATTGACTTTTGGCCATCGCCTTTGACATTTCTGGTTCTTGTGCTCTTATGTCCATATCACAACTGCTAGATATCTATTACGTCGTCCTCTTTATTAATGCAGATCCATTATTTTCCTGATCACCCCCATCAAATTCATACGAGGTTACTCTAGAGAAGTTCAAGCTTTTACTATGTGAATTCACACTCGACATTTCATGCAATTGAAGAGTCCGTCCACGAAACCCTCCTATGGTCTATATAATACCTCCACCCGAGTCGATCTTCGTGAGTCCTACCATGGAGGGCAAACCACACTGCTTCGCATCTGCATGTGCCTTTTCGCCATCGTCTTTAACGTTTCTAATTCTTGCTCTCTCATGTCCTCTGGCCTCATCGGCTTCCATATCCACCTTGAATTCAAGCAACGAGAACATCGATCGGCTCGCGCTCCTGTCCTTCAAGTCCCTCGTGTCCGATCCATTCCGAGCATTGGCCTCCTGGAACGATGAATCCCTCCGTTTCTGCCGGTGGCGAGGTGTGACATGCCGCAACCAGAGTCATCTGCCGAGGGTCACAGCTTTGGAACTGGAGTCTCTCGACTTGGCCGGTAAGATCTCTCCATCTCTGGCCAACCTCACCTTCCTCCGGAGGCTCCACCTCGCCGACAACCGACTTCACGGTCCCATCCCGCAGGAGATCGGTCTGCTTTCCCATCTTCAACGTCTAAACCTGAGCTCCAACGCTCTAAGAGGTATGATTCCGATGCCGCAACTTCAGAATTGTTTGCACCTTCAGAATCCTGAAAGCTAAGTCACAGTAGCTTCCATGGCACTGTTCAGCAACAGCCAACCTCTTCTCTCTCACTGTGGTTGATCTGTCAAACAATCTACTTGTAGGAGCCATCCCACACAACCTTGGCCGCTGCTCAGAACTACAATATATGGATTTGTCAAACAATCTCCTCGAAGGAGAGATTCCCAATGATCTCGGTGCCTTGTCAAAACTGAAAATTCTCTACCTATGGGGCAACCAGCTCAGAGGAAGCATACCTCCAGAAATTGGGAATCTTGTCAGCCTAAGAGAACTTTATTTGCATGAAAACCAACTCACGGGCAAAATCCCATTGGAGATTGGGAACCTTTCGAATCTGACTATTCTTCACATGCCCTTCAATAAGATTTCGGGATCTGTTCCTTCAGAGATTGGGAACCTTGCCAGACTCGAACAACTTTACTTGGATAGCAACCAAATCACCGGCGTCATTCCTGCCTCGATAGGGAACTTGACTTCTCTTATTTGGCTTCAACTCTCGTATAATCAACTTGTAGGAGACATCCCACCCAACCTTAGTCACTGTTCAGAACTACAATATATTTATTTGGAGAATAATACACTTGAAGGAAAGATTCCGAGCGATATTAAATCGTTGACAAACTTGAAAGTTCTCTCCCTTGGGGACAACCGTCTCACAGGAAGCATTCCTTCGGAAATTGGAAACCTTGTGAATTTGAATGATCTCAGTTTGTATAGGAACAAACTCACTGGAATTATACCATCTGAGATTGGAAACCTCGTGAATCTAACTGTTCTCGATTTACTGTCCAATGGCTTTGTGGGCCCAGTTCCTGCAGCGATCGGAAACCTCACTTCCCTCACTTATCTTGGAGTGCAATTCAACAATCTTGGAGGGGTCATCCCACCCTCCATTTGGAACCTCTCCTCTCTCAGAACCTTAGAGCTCGAGAACAACAATTTTACTGGGTCTATTCCGCCGGATATGGGAATCACTCTTCCCCTTCTTAAACGACTACACATCAACGACAACCAGTTTTACGGGCCTCTTCCAATTTCACTGTCGAATGCTACCAACCTCATCGACATTCAACTATATAAGAACAGATTCACAGGCACCATACCCAGAGGTTTGGGATCCTTACAGAAGGTATATCACTTTGATCTTCGTTATAATCAGCTAGAAGCAAGGAATGCTGTCGAATGGGGCTTCCTGGATGATTTAGTCAACTGTAGCAGCCTGAAATATTTGCAAATAACAAGCAACAAGCTCGGAGGCTTCCTGCCACGATCGATCGGCAATTTTTCTACAACCCTGGAATGGATTGAAATCGACGACAACCACATATCTGGAAGCATTCCTGCAGAGATCGGCAACCTGGTTTCTTTGACCTTGGTTCGGATGAACTCAAACCTTTTCACAGGTAAAATCCCTGCAACAGTTGGAAACCTTTCGAATTTACATATAATGGACTTGAGTAGGAACTGCTTCACAGGAGAAATCCCAGCAACCCTTGGCAATCTAACTCGGCTAATCGAACTCCGCCTGCATTCCAATGAACTGCAAGGTCCCTTACCTCCGAGTCTTGGAAACTGCCCTCTGAAACTCTTGGATCTTTCATTCAACCAGCTAAATGGCACGGTACCCAAAGAAATACTGTCCATCCCCACCCTCACCAGGTTCCTTAATGTTTCCTACAACTCACTGGCAGGATCTCTGACTCCTCAAGTTGGAAACATGAAAAATATTGGTCAATTCGACATCTCTGGCAACAGACTATCAGGTACCATTCCAAGGACCCTTGGTGACTGTCAACAACTCGATAGTCTTGACATGGCAGGGAATTCATTCCAGGGATCAATCCCTTCGTCATTTAGCCAGCTGAAGGGGCTCCAATCGCTGGATCTTTCAAGAAACAACTTGTCCGGGCTCATACCAGAATTTCTTGGGAATTTTAAGTTCTTGAGCTATCTGAATCTCTCATTCAACAATTTTGAGGGTGAGCTTCCAAAACATGGCATCTTCACAAACCTCAGTGCGTTCTCTGTGCTTGGAAATAGTAAGCTTTGTGGGGGTTTCCAAGCTCTGAACCTGCCTCCCTGCCCCACCAGGTCGTCACATTTATCCCGGAAGCTGGTAGCCGCGATCTCAGTTGCCGGGGGAATAATATGCCTAATCTTTCTCCTCGCTTTGTTTGGCATTCATCGTTGGATACGTAAGTCGAAGAAGGAGCCTCGTGCCGCAGACAACAGAATGGTTCCACATATGATGGTCACATATGCCGAGTTGCTAAGAGCTACAGATGGTTTCTCTTCTGCTAATCTCGTTGGCGTGGGAAGCTTTGGTTCGGTGTACAAAGGGTTACTCAATTATGAGGAATACCAACTTGTTGCCGTCAAGGTACTCAACCTCCAACAGAGAGGAGCTTCAAGGAGCTTCGTTGCTGAATGCGAAGCGCTGAGAAATGTCCGGCATCGGAACCTCGTCATGATTTTAACAGCTTGCGTAACTACAGATTACCGGGGAAATGATTTCAAAGCTTTGCTTTATGAGTTCATGCCGAATGGGAGCTTAGAGAAGTGGGTGCATCCAGAAGCAAACGAGCAAGGTCAGACGCGGGCGTTAAGCCTCATCAAAAGGTTAAATATATTGATCGATGTGGCCTCCGCATTAGATTACCTCCACCACCATGGGCCAGAGCCGATTGTCCACTGCGACATAAAGCCAAGCAATGTTCTTTTGGACCATGACATGGTAGCTCATGTTGGAGACTTTGGATTGGCGAGGTTCCTCAACAGCAGCCCCGTTGAAGCATCTCAAAGATCTTCTACCTCCATGATATTCAAGGGGTCCATCGGTTACGTTGCTCCAGGTACATTGCTTTAACCAAGAGCAGAATATGTTATTTCTTTATGCCATTACTTGCGCAGTTGTGTTTCTCAAGTTCTTCTCTTTGTACATTTAACCTACCGATTCATGATACAGAGTATGGAGTGGCCAACAAAGTTTCGGTCGAAGGGGATGTCTATAGTTACGGGATACTTCTGCTGGAAACACTCACGGGGAAGAGGCCTACCGGTGAAAGTTTCATGGACGGTCTCAGCCTTCCTATATATGTGGAGATGGCACTCCCGGAGCGGGTCTCCGAAATCATCGATCCAAACCTGCACTTTGAGGAAGGTGAAGCTGCAAATGGTCACATTCAAGGCACCGATTACATTCGAGACAAAGCAGTGGAGTACGTGAACTTGTCGCTCAGGATCGGCGTCAGGTGTGCCAAGGAATCCCCACAAGAACGAATGCAGATGCGAGATGTCATCAGTGAATTAACTGAAATCAGGAACGGATGGCTCCACCACTAGATTATGATCCGGAATTGGGAAGCACAAGGGATTGTTGGAGAGGTTGCTTGCTCGATCCTTCTTAATAATAATAATAATAATAAAAGTAGCTGTGTGGTATTTTTTTTCTTTTATTTTCTTTTTCTCACTCACCTAATTAATATACGGTGCTTCACAAGCTAGTCCCGTGGACTCAGTTGTATGATACTTTTCTTATGTAGAGTTCATCATTAAACTGCATCAAGCTACATGGTAACCGAGTGAAAAATCTTTTGTCATTCTAAATCTGTAGTGACCTGAATTGATGGGTGTGAAGAGAACAAATGGTCCACTTAGCGCAACAGATTTCAATCTATATCCATATCCACACAAAAAAGAAAAAGCCCTATAAAAGATCGAACATGAGGAAAAACGAAAGCCAATGAGAGAACTTAGAATTCCAATGTTAAAAGAACACGAGGACACCAATTTCCAAATTAATGGATCACTACAAAATGAGCTTAGCTTCCCAAATGCCCACGAAGAAAAACGAGAGCCCATTAGAAAAGATAACCCTAGCAAGGACACCAAGGAATGCCGGTCCAAAACGAAAGTTCTCTCACTTGGGACGTGCTATATTTCCCTGCAAAATTGTGCGAATAAACATAAGTTTTAAAAGAGCATATATGCTAATTTTGATATTCCTAAAAGACTACATGAAATAAAATTAATGAAACAAAAAATACAAGATTGTCCATCACGTGCTTTCATTATCCAACATAATGAAATATAGATTGCATAATGCCCGAGTTTCACACATGTTCAGCTACAACTAATAATTTTGTAATCGATCTTAAGTGAATCTTAAGATTTGAATGAATTTTAATATGATTAAAGTAATAAATTTTAAATTTTAAATCTCATGTATATGGAAGATAATAAGTTACTTAAGTATGGATGGAGTAATTAAAAATTAAATAGAGCTACAAATAAAAAATAATGTTATACTAAATGTTGAGATATATAAGTGAGATTTATGAATGAGCATAGATAAAAAATATCATTTTTATTAAACTAAATTAAACTCAATTGAATTTGCTACAACATTAGAATTATTTTAGTAAAACGAAACTTGAAATGAGATCTAATAGGATTGAATAATAGACATCAAGATAACCTCTTAAGTATCTCTACCTTATTTTAGCAGTATCCTCTTTACTTAACTGATAACTCATGATCATTTCTTTCCTTCTTTAGCCATTTTGTCAGCTTTATTTATGGAGCTCAAGAAACCCTAGCTCTAAAAAAAAAATTGAGGTAAGAAAAATCTAATTTTTTTCTTTACTATATTTAGGATTTTAATTCTACAAATTTCAGATTGATTTTTTTAGCTATTTTTGAGTAACATAAAATTTGAATTTATATTAAATTTTTGGATATATTTTATATGAATATCTTATGATTATAAGACCTTTAGTATATTTATGCATGAAGGTATGAGTGTCATAATATGAGATTCTATTCAAGTTGAATTGGCCCTCAAGAATATGATTAGGTTCTGACCTTTTGATATATTTTAAAAGATTTTTTAAAGATTCCGTAAGATTTGAAATTGAATAAATACAGTCTCTATGCACTATGATATAAGGTTTATAAGTTCGGATAGTCCCAACTCAATTTTAACATAATAGAATAAGTGTTGGTAATAAATTAGGAGGATAGTTTAACCTTCAAGTGATTTATTTTAAGCTAAAATTTGATGTATATTTAGTTTTATGTCTCTTAGTTTTAAATTTTATGATAATTCAAGATCATTTAGTTACATAGACTAGTGAAGTAAAACTTTTTCACGTAATTGTCTGATGATTTGATTGATATTACAAAGTTAATTATTAAAAAAATAATGGTGAAATCTGGATGCATTTTTAGGTTAAATATAGTTTATTTTATGAAAGATTTTATCAAACTTTTTTTATAAATTATTATAAATCAATAGTTCAAGAGATAAAATTCTTAATCAAGACATCTTATGATCGTGTGCTCCCACTTTGATAAATGTATTACTCTCTAATAGACTCGATTAATAAAAAATATGATCTTTCATTAACATCTTTATTTTTGAATTGAATTGGGTAAGTATAAGTTTAATTTACTATAAAATAATGATAGTGTAAATTATAATATTTATAGTATATTTTGAAAAGCATATTTTGGAATGATATAATTGTCATGGGATAGGTATGAGCTATATATATATATATATATATATATATATATATATATATATATATATATATATATATATATTATGATAAAAATTTATTGTATACATATATATGCGATGACATATGATATGAGAGTGCATATACTTTCTTTGACGTGCGGTATATGAGTGCATGAATATCGTATGACATGTAACATAGAAGTGTATGTATATATTACAATGACGATATAAGAGTGCAAATATATGTTATAATATAGAGTATAAAAGTCCATAAATTTATAATATTTACTACATGTGTATATAAGTATTTTAAATTATTTCAGCATAGAATTTTAGCTTTTTATTTTCATATGTTATGTTGTAGGACTATGCTTGCTAAAACAATCATAGGATTTAATATAATATATATGACATGATATATGCTCACCTAAATAAAGCTATAAAGGATTATGCTTACTAAATTATTATTCACTGTAGATCATATTTTTTATATAAAAATACTAATACCCTATCCAAGTGATTGGGTAGGGAACTTGGGTAGGGAAGTAATACCCTATCCAAGCATCGTCTAATATAGACGATGACTTAAGGACATTTTGTGTATATAAATTTTGGACATATTATATTTATATTTTCTTTTAGTTAGATATTTAATTATATATTGGTGTCAAAAATACTATGTAAGAGAAAACCCTATCATTTGGTTTAGTAAGTTAATAAGTTTTAATTTTTAATATTTCATTTAGTAAGTTAGTAAATTTTAATTTTTAAGATTATAAAATTTTCATTGTACCCCTATTAATAACAATAATAAAAATAAAAATAAAATATTTTATTTTAATCATACATGTAGAATATATGAGTGGAACCAGAAGCAAAATGTTTGAGCTTGGATCACTTGTTGAGATATCACAATAGTGCACGTGAGGTGATAATAGTGCATGTGAGGCTTCTAATACTAGATCGTTTGGGTACCATTTGTTACTGTCCATCCTACTATTATAATTGACCTATTAATTTTATTAAGATTAGATCAATAATTTAAAATATATAATCCAAATTTAATAGTTATACACATCAAACCTTCCAACCTTGATAGATTAAATTAAGTTTGTTCGATACTAAACCGTGGTATTGCACAAAATCATATATAATTAAAGGTTGCTTGAAGCATTTGATCAACATTTGGCCACGCCTATAAACATCAATATTAACATTTCCTCGGTACACCTGCAATGATTTTAATTTTACGTCTATATATTGCTTGTAAATTGACCAAAATATTCCTATAAAAAATATAATAAATAATCTTGATTCAAAAAGAAAAAAGAATTTTTAAAATAGTAGCGATAAGAGAAATAACTATCTTCGAGATCGATGCCAAAAGTCAATTTGTTCATAAATTCTTTCCGGAGTTTATGCAGCAACTTCCGAGATGGTATGGAACGTATCAAATTCACTTGCTCAATCAAATAAAATAATTGGCATGGCGACGTCCGAAGAACATAAAGAGAAGATCCAGCAGCAGCAGCAATATGAACTTGCGCTGTTCGCGATCACAGTTCACACGCTCATGTGAAACGCAGAACAACCCCCGATTGCCAACTTTGACGGACGACGGCTACGATCTTAAGTAGCCTTACTTGTTTGACCGAAATGGATCACAAAAGCAACAAGAAAAGGATATAAAATCATTAGCAGGGCCATGTTCGATGGTCCCGTCGTCTACTAACTTTGAGAAACGGGGGGCTTTTTGTTCTTATTGACGTTTAACAAGTAGCTGTTCAACGATTCATTGAGAGTTCGGTGAAAGGAAACACTTTTCGGTCTCAATTCATCGGCAACATATAGTTTTGATCTTTCCCTAGTGATAACATACACCATGATTCAATTGCTAAGGAGATATCATGCAGTGACGACGGACCACGTACAGCAAAGGCAAAGCGATCGAAAGATGAGGACGACGGCGACAGAATGGGGAAAGAGGTACATGGATTGGTAGTTGGCTGTTCTGGAGCGTTAATTACATTCTAAATCAATCTAGTTATAATTAAAATTATTTCAATCTAAATAATTATTATAAAGTATTAATCACATATTGTCCAACACGTAATTGGATCATTCGACGTTTTGTCCAACCCTTCGACGCATTGTCCTCTCATCTGACATATTACCCAATCGACATGTTATCTTTCCGCAACATCCGATTTCTTTAACGTAATATCCAATCTTGGCCCGATGCCCGAAATCATGACACAAAATCTTTTATCAACACGTTGATCGATCTTTCGGCTCGACGTTCAATCTTCTGATATATTCCACTCCGGCCTAATATTAATTCTTCCTACTTTAGTCAAATTATCTCTCTATGATTAAAACTAGTCCTAGGTCATTCAAAATGCATATTAGATCTCAAACTTATCAATTAATTTCATCATCAAAATCTAAGATTCACTAATATATATATATATATATATATATATATATATTATAAGTATAAAAATATATAAATTATGATGACAATGTATTGTATGCATGATGACATATGATGTGGGAGTGCATTTGTTTTATTTGTCGTGTAGTGTATAAGTGCATGAATATATTATGACATTCAATGCACGTATATGTTATAACTTATAGTATAAAAGTCCATGTATATATATTATGATGTACGATGTATAAGTGTACGTATATATTATAATGACGTACGATGTGAGAGTACATATAACATGATATGGAGTATAAAAGTCCATTAAATTTGTAATGTTTACTACATGTGTATATAAGTATTTTAAATTATTTTGACATAGAATTTTATCTCTTTATTTTTATATGTTATGTTATAGGACTATACTTGCTAAAAAAACTCACAGGATGAAATATGATATATATATATATATATATATATATATATATATATATATATATATATATATATATATATATATATATATATATATATATGACATTATACATGCTCACCTAAATAAAATTATAAATGATTATATTTACTAAATCATTATTCATTATACCTTGTTGGGTAGAGAAGTGAGCATATATAAGTCTGGATGATAACTTTAGCATATTTTGTTTATATAAATTTTGGATATATTATATTTATGTTTTCTTTTAGTTAGATGTTTATACGTGTCAAAAATACTGTGTATAAAAAAAATCCCATCATTTTGTTTAGTAAGTTAGTAAATTTTAATTTTAAAATTATGTATTTTTCATTTCACTCCTATGTGAAAGTAGAAATGTGATAATTTATTATATATATATATATATAATAAATTATTTTATTTTAAAATAAGTAAAATGTTAAAGTATTGAGCTTGGATCAGTCAGTTGTGATATC
Source organism: Musa acuminata AAA Group (assembly GCF_036884655.1). NCBI lineage: Eukaryota > Viridiplantae > Streptophyta > Magnoliopsida > Zingiberales > Musaceae > Musa > Musa acuminata. Next base: position 10,444,872 of record NC_088333.1, read on the forward strand.
AAAAGTGCACCTGAGGTGATAGTAGTGTATGTGAGGCTCATGATGTCTAACACTAGATCGTTGGGGTACCATTTGTTACCGTCCATCCTAATATGATAATTGATCTATTAATTTTATTAAGATTGGATCGATAATTTAAATTATATAAACCAAATTTAATAGATATACACATATCAAACCTTGATAGATTAAATTAAGTTTTCTTTTCCATACTAAACTGTGGTATTGCACAAAATCATATATAATTAAAGGTTGCTAGAAGCATTTGATTTGGTCACACCTGTAAACATCAATATTAACATTTCCTCGACACACAATTCCTCATGAGGATTGAACTCTCCCGGAAAAAAGTTCATCCTCCTCAATATTTTTTATATTAAAATATTTCTTTAAATAAGGATGAAAGGGTTCTTACTAGTGCCTCGTCTCATCTAATAAGAACTCCATTTGTAAGAATAGATAAGCTAAAATATTATTGATTTTACTAGGATCATAATCATAATATATAGGACTAATATGATCTAAAATGATAAATTAAAGAGCTTATTTGGATCATTTTCTCTCACGAGTATAAGAGACAACCCCACAATCACGAGGTCTGATTGAGCACTAAGCTGATGTTATAATTGATTGACTAAAAAAAGATAACAACACAACTCAAAGGACCTATGAAAGAAAAAATTACATAGAGAGGCATTAACCAAAAAAGGAGATCTAGTAATCACCTTTAAAGAGGAAGATGAGTACATAAATCCTGATTATAATAATACCCTATTTTTGTCACTTAGGATCTTTAATATCTTGATTAAATGAATTTTGATTGACATTAGAAGTTAGACCAATATCCTATACTATGATTAGTTTACAAAATTTTGACTTAATTGAAAAAAACTTACAACTAATTTTCTCCTCTCACCAGCTTCACTGAAAACTTCACATCTCCCCTTGCAATCACATACCTCTATGTCACTTTTGGACCTAAAACTTATTCAATGATAAAAACTAAGTTTATAATCGTGGATGTCCTATTGATTTATAATGCAATCATTGTACACTCGCTCCCAACCAATTCCATGTAATGATATCAATATACTATACGACGATAGAAGTTTTCAACTAATAGTAGAATTGATGAGCTTTGAAGTGACACATGAGAATCTCAACAATACTACTTATGAAGATTCCTATGGATCCAAACTGACTCGATCGGATGGTCAAAGTTGATGCTACGCTATTGAGAAGCGAATAGAAAAATTTATCAACTTCCTCTGATATTGAGTAGCTAATGGATAAACGTATCAATCAAACCATGTCATGATATCGACTCAACATCGAGCCCCATCATTGACCAATTCATCAAAACCCACAAAAGCTCACCCCAAATAACTAACCGACTATAGTCGAAAGAATATATCATCCGTGTGCGAAGTCAAATATGCTAAATAGTGCTTTACTGATACTTTATTTGTATTAGAACCTGCTTGTTAGTTTGGCAAGTCTTACAGTCCCACATCGGAAAAATCAGACTTGTTATCTTCTATTGGAACTATAAATAAGGGTCTGAGCTTTGAAGTCAGATACACCACAAGAAAACCTAATTGTTTGCTTTAGGCTTTTCTTGTTCAGTAATATCCGGTGTTTTATGGCCTAAGAATATCTTCCTAAGGCATTTGTAATAGTCCCTCTTTTATAGTAGTGATTTGCTCCTCTTTCGTCCGTGGATGTAGGTCAATTGATCGAACCATGTAAATCTGATGTTCTTGTTGCTTCTTTTATTTTTTTCACTTTATTGTCTTTGTTGGGTTACCAAAATTACCCTTTGATAAATTTTCTGGAGCTAGCTCTAACAAATTGGTATCAGAGCCTAGTTTCGGGATCTTTTGGCAACAGTGACAATAACAAAAATCATTATCAAGAAATTTGACAGAAATGTTAATTTCAGCATGTGGCAACTCAAGATGGAGGTCATTCTAGTTCAAGACGGAGTTGATTTGACACTACAGTGGGTTGAAAACATTCCAGATGTTACTTTAAAGGAAGATCTTGCGGGCATATATAAGAAGGCCCGATCTAGCGTTATTCTAAATCTCTCTGACGAGGTTTTACGGGAGGTAGCTATGGAGACTACGACTAAGAGCATTCTAAATCTCGCTGACGAGGTTTTACGGGAGGTAGCTATGGAGACTACGACTAAGAGCATGTGGGACAAGCTTAAAGCCTTGTATACGCAGAGGACAATAGAGAATCGTCTCTACTTGAAGCAGAGTTTGTATATGATTCAGATGAATGAAGGTACATCTATACTCTGTTATATTGATAAGTTTAATTCATTGGTTATGGATTTGGAGAATATAGATGTAAAAATTGATGATGAGGATAAGGCCCTATTACTTTTGTGTTTTCTTCCCTAATCTTTTAAGCATTTCCGTGATACTATGATTTATGGAAAAGAAATAATTTTGTATTAGGAAATTAAATCTACACTAAAATCTAAGCAGATAGACATGGATATCACTGGGGAAAGTAGAGAGAATCAGGCTGAAAGTTTGGTTGTTATGGGGAGAATGGATAAAAGAGAATTTGACAGTGGTAGATCTAAATCTAGACATACAAATTTGGAATGCAGATATTGTCATAAAATGGGGCACATTAAGGCTGATTGCGAGGTCTAAAAATGAATGGATTTTAGATTCGGGTTGTTCTTATCACATATGTCATAATAGAGATTTGTTTTCCACATATGAATCTTGTAATGGTGGAATTGTTTTGATGGGCAATAATGCAGCATGTGATGTTGTTGGTAGAGGAACAATCCGAATTAAAATGCATGATGATATTGTGAGGACGCTCACTAATGTTAGACATGTTCCTGATTTAAAAAAGAATCTCATCTCTTTAGGCACCCTAAAGGCCCTTGGGTATAAATACATAGCTGAAGGTGGAGTTATGAAAGTTTCTAGAAGTGCTCTTGTTGTTATGAAAGCTTGTAGGTCTAGTAGCTTGTATATTTTGCAGGGAACTACTATCACAGGCTCAATTGCAGTCTCGTCATCATCATTGTCTGATTCTGACATCACCAAATTATGGCATATGCGTTTGGGTCATATGAGTGAAAAAGGTTTGAGCATATTGAGTAAAATGGGTCTATTTTGCGGACAGAGTACTGGGCCACTAGATTTTTGTGAATACTGCATTTTTTTAAAGCAGAAAAGAGTCAGCTTCAATTCTCCGGTAGTTCACAAAACAAAAGGTACTCTTGACTATATTCATTCAGACCTTTGGGTTCCAGCTCATGTTCAGTCTAAGGGTGGTGCTAGGTATATATTGACTTTCATTTATGATTATTTCAGGAAAGTTTGGGTTTATTTTCTGAAGTATAAAAATGATGTTTTTTTAACCTTTAAACAATGGAAGGCTTTGATTGAAAAACAAATGGGTAAACAGGTTAAGTGGCTTCGAATAGAAAATAGCATGGAATTTTGTGAAGGTGACTTTGATGAATTTTGCAAAAATGAAGGAATCGTTCGACATCGCATTGTTAGGATGACGCCTCAACAAAATAGTATGGCCGAACGTATGAACAGAACACTCTTGGAGAGAGCAAGGTGTATGATCTCAAATGCAGGGTTGACAAAGGACTTTTGGGCAGAGACAATTAATATGATTTGTTACGTTGTCAACCGCGCTCCTTCTACAGCACTTAACTTTAAAACTTCGGAGGAAGTTTGGTCAGGTACTCCTGTTGATTACTCTGATTTAAAAATTTTTGGGTGTCTAGCATACATGCATATAAATGAAGGAAAATTAGATCATCGAGCTAAAAAATATATTTTCCTTGGGTATGCTTCTAGGGTGAAAGGATACAGATTATGGTGTTCTGATCCCAAATCCCCAAAATTTGTAATCAGTAGAGATGTTACTTTTGATGAATTATCTATGTTATCTTCCAAAAATGAATCTACTAGTTGTACAAATGATAATACGTAGAAGCAGGTAGAGCTTGAGATTAGTAGTTCTAACTCTTCTACTCAAAGAATACTGATAGATGGTTCTGAGTCTACTAACGAAGTTGATTCAAAAGAAGAGCAATATTCCATAACCAAGGATAGACCACGGAGAAATATTCGACCACCACAAAAATATGCAAATTTGGTTGCATATATTTGTCTGTTGCAAAAGAAACAAGTGAAGTTTGTGAGCCTACTTCCTACTCAGATGCAGTTTCTTGTGATAATTCTGCTAAGTGGTTAATCGCGATGAATGAAGAAATTGAATCTCTCCATCGAAATAGAACTTGGAATCTTGTGAAGTCGTTTTCAGGTAAGAAAATTATTGGATGCAAATGAGATACTATTACTGAGGGAAAGGTCCTTGTTCAGAAAATTCATACGAAGGACAATCCAGCTGATATGCTTACGAAGCTTCTTCTGGTTTACAAGTTCAAGCAGTGCTTGGACTTGGTTGGTGTACATTGTTGATGATTGCTCATTGGGGCTTTTATGAAGAAGGTGGAGCAAGTTTTCTTAGGACATGCTAAGGTGGAGATTTATTAGTTTGCAAGTCCCAATAGTCCCACATCGGGAAAATCAAACTTGTTATCTTCTATTGGAACTATAAATAAGGGCTTGAGCTTTGAAGCCAGCTACACCACAAGAAAATCTAATTGTTTGCTTTAGGTTTTTCTTGTTAAGTAATTTCTAGTGTTTTATGGTCTATAAACATCTTCCTAAAGCATTTGTAATAGTCCCTTTTTTATAATAGTGATTTGCTCCTCTTTCGTCCGTGGATGTAGGTCAATTGACTGAACCACGTAAATCTGATATTCTTGTCGCTTCTTTTATTTTTTCTGCTTTATTATCTTTGTTGGGTTACCAAAATTACCCATTGATAAATTTTCTGAGGCTAGTTATGCTTACCGACACAATTCCTTCTACAGTAGCAAACCTAATCATTCCTTCCACATTAGCAAACCTAACCGCCCTAGCGGGGAACAATTTTAGGGGTGTCATCCCACCCTCCATTTGGAACATCTCCTCTCTCGTGGAGCTTGACCTCCAAAGTAACCAACATGTCGGGTCTCTTCCACAAGATATTAGCAAGAATCTTTTGTGAATGACAATCAACTTTATGGACCACTTCCGGATTGGTCTGATGCTTCCAACTTGGAAGCCATTCAACCGGATGTCAACTTCTTCACCGGCATGATTCCTAAACGTCTTGGATCCTTACGACATTTAAAATCATCGAGTCTTGATTCTAGTCAGCTAGAAGCAAGGAATGCTGCCGACTGGAGTCTTTTTGACGCATTATCCAACTGCACCAACCAAAAATATTTGATCCTACCAAGCAATAATCTTGCAGGCGCGTTACCAAGATCCATAGCCAATTTATCGACGACCATGGAATTGCTCGCCGTCCAGAATAACCAAATGGCCGGAAGCATTCCTGCAGGGATTGGGAACCTCACTGGTTTGACTGCACTCTGGTTGTTCGCTAACCTTCTCAGTGGCAATATTCCATCGACGCTGGGAAGCCTTCCAAGAATTGGGCACAAACTTGTTCACTGGAGGAATCCTCCGCAATCTTACTGTGCTGAACCAATTTGACCTGACCATCAATAAACTACAAGGAATCATACCACCGAGTCTTGGAAACTGCCCCCTCGAGGTGTTTGGATTCATAATCCGTAGCTATACTTCTATTTGGATCGCTCATCCTATAAACTTTTGTTAAATCGTGTTATGTATTCAAGTCAAGATTTGGAGACAATATTAGAGTGTTAAAATGATGGTTTTTCCCACTGGGCTCTTCTCTTTTTTTTAATGCTCATGTAAGAAGTTTAGGGTGTATTGACTTGGACACGAAGACAAGAGAAGTCATGCTACGTATTGAATGGCGTGCTCCAGTGCCATCAAATATATTATTGGTCTCAAATTTTATTCATGAACATTGGTTTATCTATAAACTCGAATGGTTGCCTGGTCACAGCCATCTATGATATTAGATATGTTAGAAATTAGCAAGTACAAATATATTTTGATAAAAAAATCTAATGAAATAATTTATAGATAGAATTAAAAAAACAGAAAAAAAAAAAAACCTAGAAGCATAATTTACTGTCCTAAGCTATATTTATTGTCATATATATGTTTTTTCAGGAATATCATCCCAAGATACAATCGGATGTAGATGCATGCTCATGAAGGATCATTAAAAATGTCCCAGTACCAACATAAACATAAAATTGAACGTACAAAGAAAAAAAAAAGATGAAATTAGAGATTATTTCTCATATCCTTTCGTTAACATCTAACATCTTTCATCTGATAAGATGATGTCCTGTCGTGACTTTGTTAGACTTATCATCTAATAAAATGATGCCATGTCATGGCTCCATCTAATAAAAAAGTATCGTTGCAATAAGGGTAAAAAGGTAAAATAAAAAATATATATTTAATCTTTTATGTGTTTGACTAAATCATTTTGTCTATCAAATTAGTTAATGCCTTTGATAGAGAGTTATAAGAAGGATAAATGATTTTACTCAACTCCGGATGTGAAACTAAAATAAAATTATCTCATGAATGATTACCTTCAACTCTAATTGAGGTATGAAGGTATGCAAGAAAAAATCGAGTTCTCTCGTTAATGTTCCAACAACTTACCGCAACGCTACATATTTATGTACATCATCTTCTCTATCAATTAATTGTCCTTATCACCATCAAACATGTGACTATGGAGGGCTATGATGTATGCAATATCTCTACTCAAGTCGACCTCAGCGAGACCTACTATGGAGGGCTAAGTCGACCTCAGCGAGACCTACTATGGAGGGCTAAGTCATGCTACTTCACATCTCTATTGACTTTTGGTCATCATATTTAAAATTTCTAGTTCTTGCACTCTCATATCCATATCACTAACCACTATATATTTATGCACATCGTCTTCTTTATTAATGTGGATCCATTACTTGTCCTAATCACCATCAAATCATATAAGGTTACTCTAAAGAAGTTCAAAGTCTTTCCCATGTGAATTCCAATATCTCACCCAAGTCGACCTCTATGAGTCTTACCATGGAGGATAGCTCATGCTGCTTAGCATCTGCAACTTTTGATCATCGTCTTTAATGTTTCTAGTTCTTAGACTCTATTAATGCAGATCACCATCAAATCATATGGGGTTACTCTACAAAAGTTTAAGCTTTTACCAAGTGAATTCACACTCAAATATATCAAGCAATATCCTCCCATGATCTATGCAATACCTCCACCCAAGACGACCTCCATGACTCCAACCATGAAAGACATACCACACTGCTTCGCATCTGCATGTGCCTTCTGGCCATCGTCTTTAACGTTTCTAATTCTTGTGCTCTCATGTCCTCCCATATCCACCTTGAATTCAAGCAACGAGAACATCGATCGCCTCGCGCTCCTGTCCTTCAAGTCCCTCGTGTCCGATCCAATCCGAGCATTGGCCTCCTGGAACGATGAATCCCTCCATTTCTGCCGGTGGCGAGGTGTGACATGCCGCAACCAGAGTCATCTGCCGAGGGTCACAGCTTTGGAACTGGAGTCTCTCGATTTGGCCAGTAAGATCTCTCCATCTCTAGCCAACCTCACCTTCCTCCGGAGGCTCCACCTCGCCGACAACCGACTTCACGGTCCCATCCCGCAGGAGCTCGGCCTGCTTTCCCATCTTCAACGTCTAAACCTGAGCTCCAACGCTCTAAGAGGTATGATTCCGATGTCGCAACTTCAGAATTGTTTGCACCTTCAGAATCCTGAAAGCTAAGTCACAGTAGCTTCCATGGCACTATTCAGCAACAGCCAACCTCTTCTCTCTCACTGTTGTTGATCTGTCAAACAATCTACTTGTAGGAGCCATCCCACACAACCTTGGCCGCTGCTCAGAACTACAATATATGGATTTGTCAAACAATCTCCTCGAAGGAGAGATTCCCAATGATCTCGGTGCCTTGTCAAAGCTGAAAATTCTCTACCTCGGGGGCAACCATCTTACAGGAAGCATTCCTACGGATATAGGGAATCTCGTCAGTCTAAGAGAACTTTATTTGCATGAAAACCAACTCATCGGTTCTATCCCATCTGAGATCGGAAACATGACAAGTTTGACGACTCTTTCTTTGGCTATCAACCAGCTTTCAGGATCTGTTCCTCTAGAGATCGGGAAGCTTGTCAGGCTTGAAGAACTTTTCTTGGATGTTAACCAACTCACTGGCACTGTTCCTACTTCAATAGGGAACCTCACTTCTCTTGTTTTACTTGCACTCTCACAGAATCAACTTACAGGCGTCATCCCACACAATCTTAGCCATTGCTCCGAACTACAATACATTTACCTGGGAAATAATACACTTGAAGGAGAGATTCCTAGTGATATCGGTTCTTTGTCAAATCTGAAGCTTCTCGCACTCGGGGTCAACCACCTCAGAGGAAGCATACCTCCAGAAATTGGGAACCTTGCGAATTTGATTACTCTCGATTTGTCAAGCAACAACCTCGAACATTCTATTCCTCCGGAGATCGGGAATCTCGTCAGTCTAAGAAAACTTATTTTGCATGAAAACCAACTCACGGGCAAAATCCCATTGGAGATTGGAAACCTTTCGAATCTGACTATTCTTGACTTGCCTCGGAATAAGCTTTCGGGATCTGTTCCTTCAGAGATTGGGAACCTTGTCAGACTCGTACAACTTTACTTGGATAGCAACCAAATCACCGGCGTCATTCCTGCCTCGATAGGGAACTTGACGTCTCTTATTTTGCTTGATCTCTCGTATAATCAACTTGTAGGAGACATCCCACCCGACCTTAGTCACTGTTCAGAACTACAATATGTTTATTTGGGAAATAATACACTTGAAGGAAAGATTCCGAGCGATATTAGTTCCTTGACAAAGTTGAAATTTCTCTACTTAGCGTACAACCGTCTCACAGGAAGCATTCCTCCAGAAATTGGAAACCTTGGGAATTTGTCTGTTCTTAGTTTGTTTAGCAACCGTCTCACAGGAAGCATTCCTTCAGAAATTGGAAGCCTTGTGAATTTGAATGATCTCAGTTTGTATAGCAACAAACTTGAAGGCCCTGTTCCACGGGGGATCGGGAATCTTGTCAGACTAAGTATACTTCTTTTGCATGATAACCAACTCACTGGAATTATACCATCTGAGATTGGAAACCTCGTGAATCTAACTTTTCTCGATTTACTGTCCAATGGCTTTGTGGGCCCAGTTCCTGCAGCGATCGGAAACCTCACTTCCCTCACTTATCTTGGACTGTCATTCAACAATCTTGGAGGGGTCATCCCACCCTCCATTTGGAACCTCTCCTCTCTCAGAACCTTAGAGCTCCAGAGCAACCACTTTACCGGGTCTATTCCGCGGGATATGGGAATCACACTTCCCCTTCTTGAAGCACTACACATCAACGACAACCAGTTTTACGGGCCTCTTCCAATTTCACTGTCCAATGCTACCAACCTCATCGAAATTCAACTATATAAGAACAGATTCACAGGCACCATACCCAGAGGTTTGGGATCCTTACAGAAGGTATATCACTTTGATCTTTGTTATAATCAGCTAGAAGCAAGGAATGCTGTCGAATGGGGCTTCCTGGATGATTTAGCCAACTGTAGCAGCCTGAAATATTTGCAAATAACAAGCAACAAGCTCGGAGGCTTCCTGCCACGATCGATCGTCAATTTTTCTACAACCCTGGAATGGTTTGAAATCGACGACAACCACATAGCCGGAAGCATTCCGGCAGAGATCGGCAACCTGGTTTCTTTGACCTTGGTTCGGATGAACTCGAACCTTTTCACTGGTAAAATCCCTGCAACAGTGGGAAACCTTTCGAATTTACATATAATGGACTTGAGTAGGAACTACTTCACAGGAGAAATCCCAGCAACCCTTGGCCATCTAACTCAGCTATTCGAACTCCGCCTGCATTCGAATCAACTGCAAGGATCCTTACCTCCGAGCCTTGGAAACTGCCCTCTGAATCTCTTGGATCTTTCAGTCAACAAGTTAAATGGCACAGTGCCGAAAGAAATTATGGCCATCCCCACCCTCACCAGGTTACTTAATGTATCTTACAATTCATTGGAAGGATCTCTGCCATTTGAAGTTGGAAAACTAAAAAATATTGGTGAATTCGACATCTCTGGCAACAGACTATCAGGTACAATTCCAAGAACCCTTGGTGACTGTCAACAACTCGACAGTCTTGACATGGCAGGGAATTCATTCCAGGGATCAATCCCTTCGTCATTTAGCCAGCTGAAGGGGCTCCAATCGCTGGATCTTTCAAGAAACAACTTGTCCGGGCTCATACCAGAATTTCTTGGGAATTTTAAGTTCTTGAGCTATCTGAATCTCTCATTCAACAATTTTGAGGGTGAGCTTCCAAAACATGGCATCTTCACAAACCTCAGTGCGTTCTCTGTGCTTGGAAATAGTAAGCTTTGTGGGGGTGTCCAAGCTCTGAACCTGCCTCCCTGCCCCACCCGGTCATCACATTTATCCCGGAAGCTGGTAGCCGCGATCTCAGTTGCCGGGGGAATAATATGCCTAATCTTTCTCCTCGCTTTGTTTGGCATTCATCGTTGGATACGTAAGTCGAAGAAGGAACCTCGTGCCGCAGACAACAGAATGGTTCCACATATGATGGTCACATATGCCGAGTTGCTAAGAGCTACAGATGGTTTCTCTTCTGCTAATCTCATCGGCGTGGGAAGTTTTGGTTCGGTGTACAAAGGGTTACTCAATTACGAGGAATACCAACTTGTTGCTGTCAAGGTACTCGACCTCCAACAGAGAGGAGCTTCAAGGAGCTTCGTTGCTGAATGCGAAGCGCTGAGAAATGTCCGGCATCGGAACCTCGTCAAGATTTTAACAGTTTGCACAAGTACAGATTACCGGGGAAATGATTTCAAAGCTTTGCTTTATGAGTTCATGCCGAATGGGAGCTTAGAGAAGTGGGTGCATCCAGAAGCAAACGAGCAAGGTCAGACGCGGGCGTTAAGCCTCATCAAAAGGTTAAATATATTGATCGATGTGGCCTCCGCATTAGATTACCTCCACCACCATGGGCCAGAGCCGATTGTCCACTGCGACATAAAGCCAAGCAATGTTCTTTTGGACCATGACATGGTAGCTCATGTTGGAGACTTTGGATTGGCGAGGTTCCTCAACAGCAGCCCCGTTGAAGCATCTCAAAGATCTTCTACCTCCATGATATTCAAGGGGTCCATCGGTTACGTTGCTCCAGGTACATTGCTTTAACCAAGAGCAGAATATGTTATTTCTTTATGCCATTACTTGCGCAGTTGTGTTTCTCAAGTTCTTCTCTTTGTACATTTAACCTACCGATTCATGATACAGAGTATGGAGTGGCCAACAAAGTTTCGGTCGAAGGGGATGTCTATAGTTACGGGATACTTCTGCTGGAAACACTCACGGGGAAGAGGCCTACCGGTGAAAGTTTCATGGACGGTCTCAGCCTTCCTATATATGTGGAGATGGCACTCCCGGAGCGGGTCTCCGAAATCATCGATCCAAACCTGCACTTTGAGGAAGGTGAAGCTGCAAATGGTCACATTCAAGGCACCGATTACATTCGAGACAAAGCAGTGGAGTACGTGAACTTGTCGCTCAGGATCGGCGTCAGGTGTGCCAAGGAATCCCCACAAGAACGAATGCAGATGCGAGATGTCATCAGTGAATTAACTGAAATCAGGAACGGATGGCTCCACCACTAGATTATGATCCGGAATTGGGAAGCACAAGGGATTGTTGGAGAGGTTGCTTGCTCGATCCTTCTTAATAATAATAATAATAATAAAAGTAGCTGTGTGGTATTTTTTTTCTTTTATTTTCTTTTTCTCACTCACCTAATTAATATACGGTGCTTCACAAGCTAGTCCCGTGGACTCAGTTGTATGATACTTTTCTTATGTAGAGTTCATCATTAAACTGCATCAAGCTACATGGTAACCGAGTGAAAAATCTTTTGTCATTCTAAATCTGTAGTGACCTGAATTGATGGGTGTGAAGAGAACAAATGGTCCACTTAGCGCAACAGATTTCAATCTATATCCATATCCACACAAAAAAGAAAAAGCCCTATAAAAGATCGAACATGAGGAAAAACGAAAGCCAATGAGAGAACTTAGAATTCCAATGTTAAAAGAACACGAGGACACCAATTTCCAAATTAATGGATCACTACAAAATGAGCTTAGCTTCCCAAATGCCCACGAAGAAAAACGAGAGCCCATTAGAAAAGATAACCCTAGCAAGGACACCAAGGAATGCCGGTCCAAAACGAAAGTTCTCTCACTTGGGACGTGCTATATTTCCCTGCAAAATTGTGCGAATAAACATAAGTTTTAAAAGAGCATATATGCTAATTTTGATATTCCTAAAAGACTACATGAAATAAAATTAATGAAACAAAAAATACAAGATTGTCCATCACGTGCTTTCATTATCCAACATAATGAAATATAGATTGCATAATGCCCGAGTTTCACACATGTTCAGCTACAACTAATAATTTTGTAATCGATCTTAAGTGAATCTTAAGATTTGAATGAATTTTAATATGATTAAAGTAATAAATTTTAAATTTTAAATCTCATGTATATGGAAGATAATAAGTTACTTAAGTATGGATGGAGTAATTAAAAATTAAATAGAGCTACAAATAAAAAATAATGTTATACTAAATGTTGAGATATATAAGTGAGATTTATGAATGAGCATAGATAAAAAATATCATTTTTATTAAACTAAATTAAACTCAATTGAATTTGCTACAACATTAGAATTATTTTAGTAAAACGAAACTTGAAATGAGATCTAATAGGATTGAATAATAGACATCAAGATAACCTCTTAAGTATCTCTACCTTATTTTAGCAGTATCCTCTTTACTTAACTGATAACTCATGATCATTTCTTTCCTTCTTTAGCCATTTTGTCAGCTTTATTTATGGAGCTCAAGAAACCCTAGCTCTAAAAAAAAAATTGAGGTAAGAAAAATCTAATTTTTTTCTTTACTATATTTAGGATTTTAATTCTACAAATTTCAGATTGATTTTTTTAGCTATTTTTGAGTAACATAAAATTTGAATTTATATTAAATTTTTGGATATATTTTATATGAATATCTTATGATTATAAGACCTTTAGTATATTTATGCATGAAGGTATGAGTGTCATAATATGAGATTCTATTCAAGTTGAATTGGCCCTCAAGAATATGATTAGGTTCTGACCTTTTGATATATTTTAAAAGATTTTTTAAAGATTCCGTAAGATTTGAAATTGAATAAATACAGTCTCTATGCACTATGATATAAGGTTTATAAGTTCGGATAGTCCCAACTCAATTTTAACATAATAGAATAAGTGTTGGTAATAAATTAGGAGGATAGTTTAACCTTCAAGTGATTTATTTTAAGCTAAAATTTGATGTATATTTAGTTTTATGTCTCTTAGTTTTAAATTTTATGATAATTCAAGATCATTTAGTTACATAGACTAGTGAAGTAAAACTTTTTCACGTAATTGTCTGATGATTTGATTGATATTACAAAGTTAATTATTAAAAAAATAATGGTGAAATCTGGATGCATTTTTAGGTTAAATATAGTTTATTTCATGAAAGATTTTATCAAACTTTTTTTATAAATTATTATAAATCAATAGTTCAAGAGATAAAATTCTTAATCAAGACATCTTATGATCGTGTGCTCCCACTTTGATAAATGTATTACTCTCTAATAGACTCGATTAATAAAAAATATGATCTTTCATTAACATCTTTATTTTTGAATTGAATTGGGTAAGTATAAGTTTAATTTACTATAAAATAATGATAGTGTAAATTATAATATTTATAGTATATTTTGAAAAGCATATTTTGGAATGATATAATTGTCATGGGATAGGTATGAGCTATATATATATATATATATATATATATATATATATATATATATATATATATATATATATATATATATATATATATATATATATATATATATATATATATATATATATTATGATAAAAATTTATTGTATACATGTATATGCGATGACATATGATGTGAGAGTGCATATACTTTCTCTGACGTGCGGTATATGAGTGCATGAATATCGTATGACATGTAACATAGAAGTGTATGTATATATTACAATGACGATATAAGAGTGCAAATATATGTTATAATATAGAGTATAAAAGTCCATAAATTTATTGTTGAATCTCGTATTTTGATGATGAAACTACTTGATATATGTTTATGATTTAATCTGCGTTTTGAGTGACGCAGGATGCTTCGATCAGGATGAGACAATTAAAGCAGGAAAATCATGTTGTGCCGAAGGAACATGTCAGAAGATTGGACGTCGGGCCGGTGGATCGGTCGACGTATCGACAGAAGGCTTCGGGCCGTGGACTCGGGCATCGGGCCAAGAAGAGCGGGTATTGTGCCAAGGATATCGGAGTTGCGGAGTCAACTGGCCGATTGGGCAATAGGCTGCACGAGAGGACGATGCGCCGAAGAATCGGACGAAGCGTCGAGGGACCAATGACATGTCGGACAACTTGGTTAATTGCTTAGGATTAATTGTCTCGATCGAAGTTTTGATTTGTTGTGCAGGATTAACTACGATGAGAGTAAGACAAGCAGCAGGAGTTGCGCCGGAGTCAAGATCATGATCACGTTGGGAGTTCGAGAGTTCGACGGAAGTTCGGACGGTCGTCGGAGGTTCAGAGAGAACAGATCCGAGAAGTCCAGAAGCTTGCCAAGCGAAGCTCGTCGGAACTCGCCAAGTGGATCGTCGCAAAGTCCAGGAGTATGCCGGATGTCCGCAGAAGGATCACCGAAGGTTATCGGTTGATCGACGGAAGTTGGCCGGAAACTCGCCGGAAGAAGCGATTGACGCATCGGAGCAAAGCTGCAGAAGTTGTCTTAGAGATAATCGTAGTTAGCACGATGATTAAGCATGAAAATGGGAGGTGATCCCATTAGCTTAATCTTGGGGCAATTGGGCCCCTGAAAAGATTCAAAGTGGGTCGAATGGAGTGAACCATTCGGACCCTGATTGCACCAGGAGGTGCAACCGCCCCAGCCAGGAGGTGCAACCGCCTGGGCTGTGGGGTTGAGAGGTGCAACCGCCCCAGCCAGGAGGTGCAACCGCCTGGGCTGTGGGGCTGGGAGGTGCAACCGCCCCAGCCAGGAGGTGCAACCGCCAGGGCTGCACGGCTGGGAGGTGCAACCGCCCCAGCCAAGAGGTTGCACCGCCTGAGCTCAAGTTCCGAGCTCTGCCAGGCGATGCAACCACCAAGCTCAGTCTTCGAGCTTTGGCAGAGAGGTGCATCAGCCTGAGCTCAGTCTCGAGCTCTGCCAGGTGATGCATTCACCAAGCTCAGTCTTCGAGCTCTGGCAGAGAGGTGGATCAGCCTGAGCTCAGCTTGGAGCTCTGCCAGGTGATGCAACCACCGAGCTCTGTTTCGAGCTCTGCCAGGTGATGCAATCACCAAGCTCAGTCTTCGAGCTCTGCCAGGTGATGCAACCATCGAGCTCAGTCTTCGAGCTCTGGCAGAGAGAAGCAATCGGCAGAGCTCAGTCTTCGAGCTCTGCCAGGCGGTGCCACCTCTCCAGTCGAGAGGTGCAACCGCCTGATCCCAGAATTCTGGGATTTGATCGATTTGATTGTTTTGAGCTCGAATTTTGAATTGGGTTGGGGCCTATAAATACCCCACCCATTCAGCACTGAATTGAGCAAGAACTGACCCGAAATCTTGATCTTTTCAGTGGTTCTTAGAGCTCAAAACTGCTAGTTTTCCTCCTCCTTCTGTTCTTCAAGTTTGAGTTGAAAAGAGAGGAGAGAAAACATCTGTAAAGGTTGTCTCCTAAGCCTGTCAAAAGGAGAGAAATTGTAAGAGGGAAGTTTGGCCTTCGCCCATTGAAGGAAGGCACCTAGTTGACGTCGGCAACCTCATCGGTGGAGGAAGCCAAAAGTGGAGTAGGTCAAGGCTGACCGAACCACTCTAAATCTCTGGTTTGCGTTTATTTTCGAGCACTTTATCATTACTGCAAACCTCCCTCATCACTACTGCTCTCTGCGCTTTCACGAACAAGTTCTAAGTGCTGTTCTTCCAAATCTACATTCAGACGTAAACTTGTATTTTCATACATTACAGTTTACGTTTACGTTTGATTCTGCAGAACTGTTTTCCGCGCTTTTACGAACGAGCTTCCTTGCAGTTTACGCTTACATTTTAATCCTATTAATAACTGCAATCTGTCCTCTACGATTTTACGAACGAGTTTCAACATTTAGACGTAAAACTGCGTTTAGACGTAAAACTGCGTTTAGACGTAAAACTGCGTTTAGACGTAAATCTGCGTCTAGACGTAAAACTGCGTTTAGACGTAAATCTACGTTTAGACGTAAAACTGCGTTTAAACGTAAAACTGCGTTTAGACGTAAATCTGCGTTTAGACGTAAAACTGCGTTTAGACGTAAATCTGCGTTTAGACGTAAATCTGCATTTAGACGTAAATCTGCGCTTAGACGCAAACTGCACTTAGATACAAACTGAGAATTTGCTTTTGCATCATAATAGTTTTTGAACGAACGCAGCTTTTGGTTTTTAAATTATTATAAGATTTCCGCTGCACTAATTCACCCCCCCCCCCTCTTAGTGCTCTTGATCCTAACAATTGGTATCAGAGCAGGGTTTTTATCATTTCGGATTTACACCCGAGAGAAATGACTTTTCAAGAGGGATGTTCGGTCTTTCGTCCACCGTTCTTTAACGGATTGGACTACACTTATTGGAAAACTCGAATGAGAGTTTTCTTAATTTCTCTAAATCTGGATTTATGGAATATCATTGAAAACGGTTTTCAACTTCCCTCCAAACCGATGAACGAATGGTCGGTTTTGGAGAAGAAGAATTTTTCTTTAAACGCAAAGGCTATGAATGCCTTATTTTGCGCATTGAACAAAAATGAGTTCAATCGGATTTCTACGTGTGAAACGGCTTTCGATATTTGGCGCACTCTTGAAATCACGCACGAGGGAACTAGTAGAGTCAAAGACTCGAAAGTTAATATTTTACTGCTTGATTTCGAGCTTTTTCATATGAAACCAAGCGAAACCATTGTTGACATGTACACCCGATTTACGGATGTCGTCAATGGTTTGAAATCACTTGGTAAAAGCTTTTCGGATTTTGAACTCGTTAACAAAGTTCTGCGCTCACTTTCTAAAACTTGGGATTCAAAAGTAACTGCTATTCAAGAATCGAAAAACTTGAACCATTTTCCACTTGAAGAACTAATTGGTTCATTGATCACATATGAAATGACGTGCAATGCACGTGAAGAACTTGAGAACCACCTTCCAAAGAACAGGAAGGATTTGGAACTCTGGACAAATGAATGCCACTTGAGCGATGACTCAAGTGATGAGGACAATGATGAACAAACCAACCTTCCAAAGAACAGGAAGGATTTGGGACATAGAACATTTGAAGACCACTCGAGCATAAGCTCAAGTGATGGTGAACTTAAAATGAAACGAAAATTAAAAAGCAAAAAGAATGGAACTACTTGCTTTAAACGCAAGAAGAAGAACAAAAATTGGGATGAATCGAGCTCCTCCGAAGAAGAGAAAGTCAACAAAAGCAAGGCGGCAAACTACGCCTTAACAGCCTACAATGATGAGGTAATCAAAATCCCCCTAATTTACTTCGAAATTACATGATGCTTTTCATGATGCATTTTTCTTTTTCTTTAAATTTTCTTGAAAATTATATTTTTAATAATTTAATAATGAAAATGCAAAAATATGATCATGCTTGTAATCTTGAAAATGATAATGAAAATTGCATGTCTTATGTTAATGCAAGATAGAAATCTAATGATTTTACACCTAGTGAGATTAATCTTATTTATGTGCTTGAGAAGCAAGAATGTATATTTTGATGATTTTCATATTGCTTTTCAATGACGATACATGGCTTTTGTCTGGAAGGCTTGATATTTTTTTTATTGTCTTTGTTTATGAAATATAATGTATGGTTTTGACATAAAAATAAAGATTTGAGCATGCTATTATAAAGTCAATCATAAATTAAAACTAAAGAGGTTTTAGGCATCTATAAGAATCATTCAAAATTATGTTCAATGAAACCTTGCTTAATGTTGCAATGAAAATATTAAAGTTATACTTGATGATTTCAGATTTGACAAATGCTACACTTTAAATATGAATCATTCTTCAATCAGATTAAATGCTTCAATCATTTTCTATCTCTAAGAGTTTTCGATTTTGGTGAAATACAAGTGATAAATTCATTTATGATATCTTGTAAATCACTTGAATTATGAATGAGTTTTTCTTTTTTATGATGTGTTAAAAGAATCACTTAAAAAGAAAATGTTCTTCCCATTTTATCGAGATTAATGATTTCATGATATTATGTGAATCTCGAAACTGATTTTGATGAAATAGTAATAACGTTATTCATGTTATGAATCTTAAAAATGATAATATGCTTCATGTGATAATATGGATACATGAAACACTTATGATTTTCTGTGTATTCATAAAATATTTATCTCATCATCCAATAACTCTTCTTGATATTCCTTATGAGATGAAATGAAATAATGCATGAAATACAAATGAGGAGTTAATGATCATGCATAATAGGATGTAATGAATTCTAGATACCATCGTTTGAATATCTATGATTATGCTGCCAAAATGATATATCACGAATGCTTGAATATCATGTTTGATATGCTCATAATGATGATTGATTTTTCGGTATCATGCATAAATTTTTTGAAATGTAATGTTAATGAATCTGTGCATTGAAACTATAATGATGCACAAATAAAAATGATTACTTACCTTTGTCATGATTTAGAAATTGATGTAAAGGGTTTTTCCCTTGTTGACAATGACAAAGGGGGAGATAGCTAGCTTGTACAAGTCAAGAAGATGCAAAAACTTGATTTGCTAGCTTACCTATTTTAAGAAGCAAAGATTGCTAACTTGCTTATTTCAAGAAGAAAAATTGTCTTCTTAAACATCACTATCTTGAATATCTCAAGAATCAAAACTTGCAATTTGCACATTGCAATAGGAAGCAAGAATCATGAGCTTACACAAGAAATTTATCTTGCATTTGCTTTCGAAATTTTTGCTAGCTTGTATAATGTGAAACTTGTACATCGTAAAAATTGCTAGCTCGTAGTCTAAAGAGAAGCGAAAAGCTGCTATCTCAAAAGAAGCAAATGTGCTATCTTGCCTATCTCAAGAGGCAAAAATGCTAACTTGCACATCTAGCAAAACTTGACAAATTTGCATATATCAAGAAGCAAGAGTTGCTTTCTTGAACATCTCAAAATTGCTAGCTTGCGGGCCTTAAAATGTAGAAATTTTTTGCTAGCTTGTATATGGTAAACCTGCTATCATACTATCATGATGATGAGTATGTCTTATCTTTATGATTGTAATTGAATATCTATAGCAAAACCTTGTCCGAATGAAAGAAAGAGTCAAATTTCATTTTCGGATTCTCTTGAATCTAACATATCAAGTTCACTCTCTTCCAAACTTAACAAGCATATGTCATATCAAGTTTAGTTCATATCATTGATTTTTGACATATGTAATTAACTAGCAAATACATCTCTCATACACACATCATGTGAAAAATATTTTTTGAGAAATTGATTTGATGAATATGGATGAAAGTGTTTTTACTTGCAAGGATTTATTTCACATACATAACAACAAGCACTTATGCTTAAAATTTGCTTATATCGTTCTCCGTTTTGTTGATAACAAAGGGTGAGAAATATATGAATTGATGCTATGATTGCCAAACTTGCATTATGCCATGTTTGCATCATGCGTTAAGATATCAAGAGCTTGTATCGTAATTTTACGCATTGATATCTTACCATGTGATGAAATGCTACAATTGATAAACACTTGAAATGTTTGCGTTATGATATCAAAAGCTTACATCGTAATTTTTCATGTTGATATTAGCAAACTTGCATGATGATAAAACTTGATACTATCTTTTTCATGCAATGAGTTGAACCAATATCACACACACTTGTTTGTAGTACTTCTCCTTTTTGTTGATGACAAAGGGGGAGAAGTATGTTGATGACATGACATGTGATGCATAAGTTTATGCATAAGTTCATGTTGACGTATTGCATGTATTCATGATGAATATTGCAATGACTTGAATTCAGTTTGAATTCAAGGTTCTATCAATATGGCATATTGATAGGGGGAGTTTGTTTAAACTCCGGGAGTTAAGTTTAACTCCGTCATCAAGTGGTTGTCATCATCAAAAAGGGGGAGATTGTTGAATCTCGTATTTTGATGATGAAACTACTTGATATATGTTTATGATTTAATCTGCGTTTTGAGTGACGCAGGATGCTTCGATCAGGATGAGACAATTAAAGCAGGAAAATCATGTTGTGCCGAAGGAACATGTCAGAAGATTGGACGTCGGGCCGTGGACTCGGGCATCGGGCCAAGAAGAGCGGGTATTGTGCCAAGGATATCGGAGTTGCGGAGTCAACTGGCCGATTGGGCAATAGGCTGCACGAGAGGACGATGCGCCGAAGAATCGGACGAAGCGTCGAGGGACCAATGACATGTCGGACAACTTGGTTAATTGCTTAGGATTAATTGTCTCGATCGAAGTTTTGATTTGTTGTGCAGGATTAACTACGATGAGAGTAAGACAAGCAGCAGGAGTTGCGCCGGAGTCAAGATCATGATCACGTTTGGAGTTCGAGAGTTCGACGGAAGTTCGGACGGTCGTCGGAGGTTCAGAGAGAACAGATCCGAGAAGTCCAGAAGCTTGCCAAGCGAAGCTCGTCGGAACTCGCCAAGTGGATCGTCGCAAAGTCCAGGAGTATGCCGGATGTCCGCAGAAGGATCACCGAAGGTTATCGGTTGATCGACGGAAGTTGGCCGGAAACTCGCCGGAAGAAGCGATTGACGCATCGGAGCAAAGCTGCAGAAGTTGTCTTAGAGATAATCGTAGTTAGCACGATGATTAAGCATGAAAATGGGAGGTGATCCCATTAGCTTAATCTTGGGGCAATTGGGCCCCTGAAAAGATTCAAAGTGGGTCGAATGGAGTGAACCATTCGGACCCTGATTGCACCAGGAGGTGCAACCGCCCCAGCCAGGAGGTGCAACCGCCTGGGCTGTGGGGTTGAGAGGTGCAACCGCCCCAGCCAGGAGGTGCAACCGCCTGGGCTGTGGGGCTGGGAGGTGCAACCGCCCCAGCCAGGAGGTGCAACCGCCAGGGCTGCACGGCTGGGAGGTGCAACCGCCCCAGCCAAGAGGTTGCACCGCCTGAGCTCAAGTTCCGAGCTCTGCCAGGCGATGCAACCACCAAGCTCAGTCTTCGAGCTTTGGCAGAGAGGTGCATCAGCCTGAGCTCAGTCTCGAGCTCTGCCAGGTGATGCATTCACCAAGCTCAGTCTTCGAGCTCTGGCAGAGAGGTGGATCAGCCTGAGCTCAGCTTGGAGCTCTGCCAGGTGATGCAACCACCGAGCTCTGTTTCGAGCTCTGCCAGGTGATGCAATCACCAAGCTCAGTCTTCGAGCTCTGCCAGGTGATGCAACCATCGAGCTCAGTCTTCGAGCTCTGGCAGAGAGAAGCAATCGGCAGAGCTCAGTCTTCGAGCTCTGCCAGGCGGTGCCACCTCTCCAGTCGAGAGGTGCAACCGCCTGATCCCAGAATTCTGGGATTTGATCGATTTGATTGTTTTGAGCTCGAATTTTGAATTGGGTTGGGGCCTATAAATACCCCACCCATTCAGCACTGAATTGAGCAAGAACTGACCCGAAATCTTGATCTTTTCAGTGGTTCTTAGAGCTCAAAACTGCTAGTTTTCCTCCTCCTTCTGTTCTTCAAGTTTGAGTTGAAAAGAGAGGAGAGAAAACATCTGTAAAGGTTGTCTCCTAAGCCTGTCAAAAGGAGAGAAATTGTAAGAGGGAAGTTTGGCCTTCGCCCATTGAAGGAAGGCACCTAGTTGACGTCGGCAACCTCATCGGTGGAGGAAGCCAAAAGTGGAGTAGGTCAAGGCTGACCGAACCACTCTAAATCTCTGGTTTGCGTTTATTTTCGAGCACTTTATCATTACTGCAAACCTCCCTCATCACTACTGCTCTCTGCGCTTTCACGAACAAGTTCTAAGTGCTGTTCTTCCAAATCTACATTCAGACGTAAACTTGTATTTTCATACATTACAGTTTACGTTTACGTTTGATTCTGCAGAACTGTTTTCCGCGCTTTTACGAACGAGCTTCCTTGCAGTTTACGCTTACATTTTAATCCTATTAATAACTGCAATCTGTCCTCTACGATTTTACGAACGAGTTTCAACATTTAGACGTAAAACTGCGTTTAGACGTAAAACTGCGTTTAGACGTAAATCTGCGTCTAGACGTAAAACTGCATTTAGACGTAAATCTACGTTTAGACGTAAAACTGCGTTTAAACGTAAAACTGTGTTTAGACGTAAATCTGCGTTTAGACGTAAAACTGCGTTTAGACGTAAAACTGCGTTTAGACGTAAAACTGCGTTTAGACGTAAATCTGCGTTTAGACGTAAATCTGCATTTAGACGTAAATCTGCGCTTAGACGCAAACTGCACTTAGATACAAACTGAGAATTTGCTTTTGCATCATAATAGTTTTTGAACGAACGCAGCTTTTGGTTTTTAAATTATTATAAGATTTCCGCTGCACTAATTCACCCCCCCCCCCCCCCCCCCTCTTAGTGCTCTTGATCCTAACAATTGGTATCAGAGCAGGGTTTTTCTCATTTCGGATTTACACCCGAGAGAAATGACTTTTCAAGAGGGATGTTCGGTCTTTCGTCCACCGTTCTTTAACGGATTGGACTACACTTATTGGAAAACTCGAATGAGAGTTTTCTTAATTTCTCTAAATCTGGATTTATGGAATATCATTGAAAACGGTTTTCAACTTCCCTCCAAACCGATGAACGAATGGTCGGTTTTGGAGAAGAAGAATTTTTCTTTAAACGCAAAGGCTATGAATGCCTTATTTTGCGCATTGAACAAAAATGAGTTCAATCGGATTTCTACGTGTGAAACGGCTTTCGATATTTGGCGCACTCTTGAAATCACGCACGAGGGAACTAGTAGAGTCAAAGACTCGAAAGTTAATATTTTACTGCTTGATTTCGAGCTTTTTCATATGAAACCAAGCGAAACCATTGTTGACATGTACACCCGATTTACGGATGTCGTCAATGGTTTGAAATCACTTGGTAAAAGCTTTTCGGATTTTGAACTCGTTAACAAAGTTCTGCGCTCACTTTCTAAAACTTGGGATTCAAAAGTAACTGCTATTCAAGAATCGAAAAACTTGAACCATTTTCCACTTGAAGAACTAATTGGTTCATTGATCACATATGAAATGACGTGCAATGCACGTGAAGAACTTGAGAACCACCTTCCAAAGAACAGGAAGGATTTGGAACTCTGGACAAATGAATGCCACTTGAGCGATGACTCAAGTGATGAGGACAATGATGAACAAACCAACCTTCCAAAGAACAGGAAGGATTTGGGACATAGAACATTTGAAGACCACTCGAGCATAAGCTCAAGTGATGGTGAACTTAAAATGAAACGAAAATTAAAAAGCAAAAAGAATGGAACTACTTGCTTTAAACGCAAGAAGAAGAACAAAAATTGGGATGAATCGAGCTCCTCCGAAGAAGAGAAAGTCAACAAAAGCAAGGCGGCAAACTACGCCTTAACAGCCTACAATGATGAGGTAATCAAAATCCCCCTAATTTACTTCGAAATTACATGATGCTTTTCATGATGCATTTTTCTTTTTCTTTAAATTTTCTTGAAAATTATATTTTTAATAATTTAATAATGAAAATGCAAAAATATGATCATGCTTGTAATCTTGAAAATGATAATGAAAATTGCATGTCTTATGTTAATGCAAGATAGAAATCTAATGATTTTACACCTAGTGAGATTAATCTTATTTATGTGCTTGAGAAGCAAGAATGTATATTTTGATGATTTTCATATTGCTTTTCAATGACGATACATGGCTTTTGTCTGGAAGGCTTGATATTTTTTTTATTGTCTTTGTTTATGAAATATAATGTATGGTTTTGACATAAAAATAAAGATTTGAGCATGCTATTATAAAGTCAATCATAAATTAAAACTAAAGAGGTTTTAGGCATCTATAAGAATCATTCAAAATTATGTTCAATGAAACCTTGCTTAATGTTGCAATGAAAATATTAAAGTTATACTTGATGATTTCAGATTTGACAAATGCTACACTTTAAATATGAATCATTCTTCAATCAGATTAAATGCTTCAATCATTTTCTATCTCTAAGAGTTTTCGATTTTGGTGAAATACAAGTGATAAATTCATTTATGATATCTTGTAAATCACTTGAATTATGAATGAGTTTTTCTTTTTTATGATGTGTTAAAAGAATCACTTAAAAAGAAAATGTTCTTCCCATTTTATCGAGATTAATGATTTCATGATATTATGTGAATCTCGAAACTGATTTTGATGAAATAGTAATAACGTTATTCATGTTATGAATCTTAAAAATGATAATATGCTTCATGTGATAATATGGATACATGAAACACTTATGATTTTCTGTGTATTCATAAAATATTTATCTCATCATCCAATAACTCTTCTTGATATTCCTTATGAGATGAAATGAAATAATGCATGAAATACAAATGAGGAGTTAATGATCATGCATAATAGGATGTAATGAATTCTAGATACCATCGTTTGAATATCTATGATTATGCTGCCAAAATGATATATCACGAATGCTTGAATATCATGTTTGATATGCTCATAATGATGATTGATTTTTCGGTATCATGCATAAATTTTTTGAAATGTAATGTTAATGAATCTGTGCATTGAAACTATAATGATGCACAAATAAAAATGATTACTTACCTTTGTCATGATTTAGAAATTGATGTAAAGGGTTTTTCCCTTGTTGACAATGACAAAGGGGGAGATAGCTAGCTTGTACAAGTCAAGAAGATGCAAAAACTTGATTTGCTAGCTTACCTATTTTAAGAAGCAAAGATTGCTAACTTGCTTATTTCAAGAAGAAAAATTGTCTTCTTAAACATCACTATCTTGAATATCTCAAGAATCAAAACTTGCAATTTGCACATTGCAATAGGAAGCAAGAATCATGAGCTTACACAAGAAATTTATCTTGCATTTGCTTTCGAAATTTTTGCTAGCTTGTATAATGTGAAACTTGTACATCGTAAAAATTGCTAGCTCGTAGTCTAAAGAGAAGCGAAAAGCTGCTATCTCAAAAGAAGCAAATGTGCTATCTTGCCTATCTCAAGAGGCAAAAATGCTAACTTGCACATCTAGCAAAACTTGACAAATTTGCATATATCAAGAAGCAAGAGTTGCTTTCTTGAACATCTCAAAATTGCTAGCTTGCGGGCCTTAAAATGTAGAAATTTTTTGCTAGCTTGTATATGGTAAACCTGCTATCATACTATCATGATGATGAGTATGTCTTATCTTTATGATTGTAATTGAATATCTATAGCAAAACCTTGTCCGAATGGAAGAAAGAGTCAAATTTCATTTTCGGATTCTCTTGAATCTAACATATCAAGTTCACTCTCTTCCAAACTTAACAAGCATATGTCATATCAAGTTTAGTTCATATCATTGATTTTTGACATATGTAATTAACTAGCAAATACATCTCTCATACACACATCATGTGAAAAATATTTTTTGAGAAATTGATTTGATGAATATGGATGAAAGTGTTTTTACTTGCAAGGATTTATTTCACATACATAACAACAAGCACTTATGCTTAAAATTTGCTTATATCGTTCTCCGTTTTGTTGATAACAAAGGGTGAGAAATATATGAATTGATGCTATGATTGCCAAACTTGCATTATGCCATGTTTGCATCATGCGTTAAGATATCAAGAGCTTGTATCGTAATTTTACGCATTGATATCTTACCATGTGATGAAATGCTACAATTGATAAACACTTGAAATGTTTGCGTTATGATATCAAAAGCTTACATCGTAATTTTTCATGTTGATATTAGCAAACTTGCATGATGATAAAACTTGATACTATCTTTTTCATGCAATGAGTTGAACCAATATCACACACACTTGTTTGTAGTACTTCTCCTTTTTGTTGATGACAAAGGGGGAGAAGTATGTTGATGACATGACATGTGATGCATAAGTTTATGCATAAGTTCATGTTGACGTATTGCATGTATTCATGATGAATATTGCAATGACTTGAATTCAGTTTGAATTCAAGGTTCTATCAATATGGCATATTGATAGGGGGAGTTTGTTTAAACTCCGGGAGTTAAGTTTAACTCCGTCATCAAGTGGTTGTCATCATCAAAAAGGGGGAGATTGTTGAATCTCGTATTTTGATGATGAAACTACTTGATATATGTTTATGATTTAATCTGCGTTTTGAGTGACGCAGGATGCTTCGATCAGGATGAGACAATTAAAGCAGGAAAATCATGTTGTGCCGAAGGAACATGTCAGAAGATTGGACGTCGGGCCGTGGACTCGGGCATCGGGCCAAGAAGAGCGGGTATTGTGCCAAGGATATCGGAGTTGCGGAGTCAACTGGCCGATTGGGCAATAGGCTGCACGAGAGGACGATGCGCCGAAGAATCGGACGAAGCGTCGAGGGACCAATGACATGTCGGACAACTTGGTTAATTGCTTAGGATTAATTGTCTCGATCGAAGTTTTGATTTGTTGTGCAGGATTAACTACGATGAGAGTAAGACAAGCAGCAGGAGTTGCGCCGGAGTCAAGATCATGATCACGTTTGGAGTTCGAGAGTTCGACGGAAGTTCGGACGGTCGTCGGAGGTTCAGAGAGAACAGATCCGAGAAGTCCAGAAGCTTGCCAAGCGAAGCTCGTCGGAACTCGCCAAGTGGATCGTCGCAAAGTCCAGGAGTATGCCGGATGTCCGCAGAAGGATCACCGAAGGTTATCGGTTGATCGACGGAAGTTGGCCGGAAACTCGCCGGAAGAAGCGATTGACGCATCGGAGCAAAGCTGCAGAAGTTGTCTTAGAGATAATCGTAGTTAGCACGATGATTAAGCATGAAAATGGGAGGTGATCCCATTAGCTTAATCTTGGGGCAATTGGGCCCCTGAAAAGATTCAAAGTGGGTCGAATGGAGTGAACCATTCGGACCCTGATTGCACCAGGAGGTGCAACCGCCCCAGCCAGGAGGTGCAACCGCCTGGGCTGTGGGGTTGAGAGGTGCAACCGCCCCAGCCAGGAGGTGCAACCGCCTGGGCTGTGGGGCTGGGAGGTGCAACCGCCCCAGCCAGGAGGTGCAACCGCCAGGGCTGCACGGCTGGGAGGTGCAACCGCCCCAGCCAAGAGGTTGCACCGCCTGAGCTCAAGTTCCGAGCTCTGCCAGGCGATGCAACCACCAAGCTCAGTCTTCGAGCTTTGGCAGAGAGGTGCATCAGCCTGAGCTCAGTCTCGAGCTCTGCCAGGTGATGCATTCACCAAGCTCAGTCTTCGAGCTCTGGCAGAGAGGTGGATCAGCCTGAGCTCAGCTTGGAGCTCTGCCAGGTGATGCAACCACCGAGCTCTGTTTCGAGCTCTGCCAGGTGATGCAATCACCAAGCTCAGTCTTCGAGCTCTGCCAGGTGATGCAACCATCGAGCTCAGTCTTCGAGCTCTGGCAGAGAGAAGCAATCGGCAGAGCTCAGTCTTCGAGCTCTGCCAGGCGGTGCCACCTCTCCAGTCGAGAGGTGCAACCGCCTGATCCCAGAATTCTGGGATTTGATCGATTTGATTGTTTTGAGCTCGAATTTTGAATTGGGTTGGGGCCTATAAATACCCCACCCATTCAGCACTGAATTGAGCAAGAACTGACCCGAAATCTTGATCTTTTCAGTGGTTCTTAGAGCTCAAAACTGCTAGTTTTCCTCCTCCTTCTGTTCTTCAAGTTTGAGTTGAAAAGAGAGGAGAGAAAACATCTGTAAAGGTTGTCTCCTAAGCCTGTCAAAAGGAGAGAAATTGTAAGAGGGAAGTTTGGCCTTCGCCCATTGAAGGAAGGCACCTAGTTGACGTCGGCAACCTCATCGGTGGAGGAAGCCAAAAGTGGAGTAGGTCAAGGCTGACCGAACCACTCTAAATCTCTGGTTTGCGTTTATTTTCGAGCACTTTATCATTACTGCAAACCTCCCTCATCACTACTGCTCTCTGCGCTTTCACGAACAAGTTCTAAGTGCTGTTCTTCCAAATCTACATTCAGACGTAAACTTGTATTTTCATACATTACAGTTTACGTTTACGTTTGATTCTGCAGAACTGTTTTCCGCGCTTTTACGAACGAGCTTCCTTGCAGTTTACGCTTACATTTTAATCCTATTAATAACTGCAATCTGTCCTCTACGATTTTACGAACGAGTTTCAACATTTAGACGTAAAACTGCGTTTAGACGTAAAACTGCGTTTAGACGTAAATCTGCGTCTAGACGTAAAACTGCATTTAGACGTAAATCTACGTTTAGACGTAAAACTGCGTTTAAACGTAAAACTGTGTTTAGACGTAAATCTGCGTTTAGACGTAAAACTGCGTTTAGACGTAAAACTGCGTTTAGACGTAAAACTGCGTTTAGACGTAAATCTGCGTTTAGACGTAAATCTGCATTTAGACGTAAATCTGCGCTTAGACGCAAACTGCACTTAGATACAAACTGAGAATTTGCTTTTGCATCATAATAGTTTTTGAACGAACGCAGCTTTTGGTTTTTAAATTATTATAAGATTTCCGCTGCACTAATTCACCCCCCCCCCCCCCCCCCCTCTTAGTGCTCTTGATCCTAACAATTGGTATCAGAGCAGGGTTTTTCTCATTTCGGATTTACACCCGAGAGAAATGACTTTTCAAGAGGGATGTTCGGTCTTTCGTCCACCGTTCTTTAACGGATTGGACTACACTTATTGGAAAACTCGAATGAGAGTTTTCTTAATTTCTCTAAATCTGGATTTATGGAATATCATTGAAAACGGTTTTCAACTTCCCTCCAAACCGATGAACGAATGGTCGGTTTTGGAGAAGAAGAATTTTTCTTTAAACGCAAAGGCTATGAATGCCTTATTTTGCGCATTGAACAAAAATGAGTTCAATCGGATTTCTACGTGTGAAACGGCTTTCGATATTTGGCGCACTCTTGAAATCACGCACGAGGGAACTAGTAGAGTCAAAGACTCGAAAGTTAATATTTTACTGCTTGATTTCGAGCTTTTTCATATGAAACCAAGCGAAACCATTGTTGACATGTACACCCGATTTACGGATGTCGTCAATGGTTTGAAATCACTTGGTAAAAGCTTTTCGGATTTTGAACTCGTTAACAAAGTTCTGCGCTCACTTTCTAAAACTTGGGATTCAAAAGTAACTGCTATTCAAGAATCGAAAAACTTGAACCATTTTCCACTTGAAGAACTAATTGGTTCATTGATCACATATGAAATGACGTGCAATGCACGTGAAGAACTTGAGAACCACCTTCCAAAGAACAGGAAGGATTTGGAACTCTGGACAAATGAATGCCACTTGAGCGATGACTCAAGTGATGAGGACAATGATGAACAAACCAACCTTCCAAAGAACAGGAAGGATTTGGGACATAGAACATTTGAAGACCACTCGAGCATAAGCTCAAGTGATGGTGAACTTAAAATGAAACGAAAATTAAAAAGCAAAAAGAATGGAACTACTTGCTTTAAACGCAAGAAGAAGAACAAAAATTGGGATGAATCGAGCTCCTCCGAAGAAGAGAAAGTCAACAAAAGCAAGGCGGCAAACTACGCCTTAACAGCCTACAATGATGAGGTAATCAAAATCCCCCTAATTTACTTCGAAATTACATGATGCTTTTCATGATGCATTTTTCTTTTTCTTTAAATTTTCTTGAAAATTATATTTTTAATAATTTAATAATGAAAAT
Source organism: Musa acuminata AAA Group (assembly GCF_036884655.1). Lineage (NCBI taxonomy): Eukaryota > Viridiplantae > Streptophyta > Magnoliopsida > Zingiberales > Musaceae > Musa > Musa acuminata. The sequence continues at coordinate 10,475,063 of NC_088333.1, forward strand.
GCAAAAATATGATCATGCTTGTAATCTTGAAAATGATAATGAAAATTGCATGTCTTATGTTAATGCAAGATAGAAATCTAATGATTTTACACCTAGTGAGATTAATCTTATTTATGTGCTTGAGAAGCAAGAATGTATATTTTGATGATTTTCATATTGCTTTTCAATGACGATACATGGCTTTTGTCTGGAAGGCTTGATATTTTTTTTATTGTCTTTGTTTATGAAATATAATGTATGGTTTTGACATAAAAATAAAGATTTGAGCATGCTATTATAAAGTCAATCATAAATTAAAACTAAAGAGGTTTTAGGCATCTATAAGAATCATTCAAAATTATGTTCAATGAAACCTTGCTTAATGTTGCAATGAAAATATTAAAGTTATACTTGATGATTTCAGATTTGACAAATGCTACACTTTAAATATGAATCATTCTTCAATCAGATTAAATGCTTCAATCATTTTCTATCTCTAAGAGTTTTCGATTTTGGTGAAATACAAGTGATAAATTCATTTATGATATCTTGTAAATCACTTGAATTATGAATGAGTTTTTCTTTTTTATGATGTGTTAAAAGAATCACTTAAAAAGAAAATGTTCTTCCCATTTTATCGAGATTAATGATTTCATGATATTATGTGAATCTCGAAACTGATTTTGATGAAATAGTAATAACGTTATTCATGTTATGAATCTTAAAAATGATAATATGCTTCATGTGATAATATGGATACATGAAACACTTATGATTTTCTGTGTATTCATAAAATATTTATCTCATCATCCAATAACTCTTCTTGATATTCCTTATGAGATGAAATGAAATAATGCATGAAATACAAATGAGGAGTTAATGATCATGCATAATAGGATGTAATGAATTCTAGATACCATCGTTTGAATATCTATGATTATGCTGCCAAAATGATATATCACGAATGCTTGAATATCATGTTTGATATGCTCATAATGATGATTGATTTTTCGGTATCATGCATAAATTTTTTGAAATGTAATGTTAATGAATCTGTGCATTGAAACTATAATGATGCACAAATAAAAATGATTACTTACCTTTGTCATGATTTAGAAATTGATGTAAAGGGTTTTTCCCTTGTTGACAATGACAAAGGGGGAGATAGCTAGCTTGTACAAGTCAAGAAGATGCAAAAACTTGATTTGCTAGCTTACCTATTTTAAGAAGCAAAGATTGCTAACTTGCTTATTTCAAGAAGAAAAATTGTCTTCTTAAACATCACTATCTTGAATATCTCAAGAATCAAAACTTGCAATTTGCACATTGCAATAGGAAGCAAGAATCATGAGCTTACACAAGAAATTTATCTTGCATTTGCTTTCGAAATTTTTGCTAGCTTGTATAATGTGAAACTTGTACATCGTAAAAATTGCTAGCTCGTAGTCTAAAGAGAAGCGAAAAGCTGCTATCTCAAAAGAAGCAAATGTGCTATCTTGCCTATCTCAAGAGGCAAAAATGCTAACTTGCACATCTAGCAAAACTTGACAAATTTGCATATATCAAGAAGCAAGAGTTGCTTTCTTGAACATCTCAAAATTGCTAGCTTGCGGGCCTTAAAATGTAGAAATTTTTTGCTAGCTTGTATATGGTAAACCTGCTATCATACTATCATGATGATGAGTATGTCTTATCTTTATGATTGTAATTGAATATCTATAGCAAAACCTTGTCCGAATGGAAGAAAGAGTCAAATTTCATTTTCGGATTCTCTTGAATCTAACATATCAAGTTCACTCTCTTCCAAACTTAACAAGCATATGTCATATCAAGTTTAGTTCATATCATTGATTTTTGACATATGTAATTAACTAGCAAATACATCTCTCATACACACATCATGTGAAAAATATTTTTTGAGAAATTGATTTGATGAATATGGATGAAAGTGTTTTTACTTGCAAGGATTTATTTCACATACATAACAACAAGCACTTATGCTTAAAATTTGCTTATATCGTTCTCCGTTTTGTTGATAACAAAGGGTGAGAAATATATGAATTGATGCTATGATTGCCAAACTTGCATTATGCCATGTTTGCATCATGCGTTAAGATATCAAGAGCTTGTATCGTAATTTTACGCATTGATATCTTACCATGTGATGAAATGCTACAATTGATAAACACTTGAAATGTTTGCGTTATGATATCAAAAGCTTACATCGTAATTTTTCATGTTGATATTAGCAAACTTGCATGATGATAAAACTTGATACTATCTTTTTCATGCAATGAGTTGAACCAATATCACACACACTTGTTTGTAGTACTTCTCCTTTTTGTTGATGACAAAGGGGGAGAAGTATGTTGATGACATGACATGTGATGCATAAGTTTATGCATAAGTTCATGTTGACGTATTGCATGTATTCATGATGAATATTGCAATGACTTGAATTCAGTTTGAATTCAAGGTTCTATCAATATGGCATATTGATAGGGGGAGTTTGTTTAAACTCCGGGAGTTAAGTTTAACTCCGTCATCAAGTGGTTGTCATCATCAAAAAGGGGGAGATTGTTGAATCTCGTATTTTGATGATGAAACTACTTGATATATGTTTATGATTTAATCTGCGTTTTGAGTGACGCAGGATGCTTCGATCAGGATGAGACAATTAAAGCAGGAAAATCATGTTGTGCCGAAGGAACATGTCAGAAGATTGGACGTCGGGCCGGTGGATCGGTCGACGTATCGACAGAAGGCTTCGGGCCGTGGACTCGGGCATCGGGCCAAGAAGAGCGGGTATTGTGCCAAGGATATCGGAGTTGCGGAGTCAACTGGCCGATTGGGCAATAGGCTGCACGAGAGGACGATGCGCCGAAGAATCGGACGAAGCGTCGAGGGACCAATGACATGTCGGACAACTTGGTTAATTGCTTAGGATTAATTGTCTCGATCGAAGTTTTGATTTGTTGTGCAGGATTAACTACGATGAGAGTAAGACAAGCAGCAGGAGTTGCGCCGGAGTCAAGATCATGATCACGTTGGGAGTTCGAGAGTTCGACGGAAGTTCGGACGGTCGTCGGAGGTTCAGAGAGAACAGATCCGAGAAGTCCAGAAGCTTGCCAAGCGAAGCTCGTCGGAACTCGCCAAGTGGATCGTCGCAAAGTCCAGGAGTATGCCGGATGTCCGCAGAAGGATCACCGAAGGTTATCGGTTGATCGACGGAAGTTGGCCGGAAACTCGCCGGAAGAAGCGATTGACGCATCGGAGCAAAGCTGCAGAAGTTGTCTTAGAGATAATCGTAGTTAGCACGATGATTAAGCATGAAAATGGGAGGTGATCCCATTAGCTTAATCTTGGGGCAATTGGGCCCCTGAAAAGATTCAAAGTGGGTCGAATGGAGTGAACCATTCGGACCCTGATTGCACCAGGAGGTGCAACCGCCCCAGCCAGGAGGTGCAACCGCCTGGGCTGTGGGGTTGAGAGGTGCAACCGCCCCAGCCAGGAGGTGCAACCGCCTGGGCTGTGGGGCTGGGAGGTGCAACCGCCCCAGCCAGGAGGTGCAACCGCCAGGGCTGCACGGCTGGGAGGTGCAACCGCCCCAGCCAAGAGGTTGCACCGCCTGAGCTCAAGTTCCGAGCTCTGCCAGGCGATGCAACCACCAAGCTCAGTCTTCGAGCTTTGGCAGAGAGGTGCATCAGCCTGAGCTCAGTCTCGAGCTCTGCCAGGTGATGCATTCACCAAGCTCAGTCTTCGAGCTCTGGCAGAGAGGTGGATCAGCCTGAGCTCAGCTTGGAGCTCTGCCAGGTGATGCAACCACCGAGCTCTGTTTCGAGCTCTGCCAGGTGATGCAATCACCAAGCTCAGTCTTCGAGCTCTGCCAGGTGATGCAACCATCGAGCTCAGTCTTCGAGCTCTGGCAGAGAGAAGCAATCGGCAGAGCTCAGTCTTCGAGCTCTGCCAGGCGGTGCCACCTCTCCAGTCGAGAGGTGCAACCGCCTGATCCCAGAATTCTGGGATTTGATCGATTTGATTGTTTTGAGCTCGAATTTTGAATTGGGTTGGGGCCTATAAATACCCCACCCATTCAGCACTGAATTGAGCAAGAACTGACCCGAAATCTTGATCTTTTCAGTGGTTCTTAGAGCTCAAAACTGCTAGTTTTCCTCCTCCTTCTGTTCTTCAAGTTTGAGTTGAAAAGAGAGGAGAGAAAACATCTGTAAAGGTTGTCTCCTAAGCCTGTCAAAAGGAGAGAAATTGTAAGAGGGAAGTTTGGCCTTCGCCCATTGAAGGAAGGCACCTAGTTGACGTCGGCAACCTCATCGGTGGAGGAAGCCAAAAGTGGAGTAGGTCAAGGCTGACCGAACCACTCTAAATCTCTGGTTTGCGTTTATTTTCGAGCACTTTATCATTACTGCAAACCTCCCTCATCACTACTGCTCTCTGCGCTTTCACGAACAAGTTCTAAGTGCTGTTCTTCCAAATCTACATTCAGACGTAAACTCGTATTTTCATACATTACAGTTTACGTTTACGTTTGATTCTGCAGAACTGTTTTCCGCGCTTTTACGAACGAGCTTCCTTGCAGTTTACGCTTACATTTTAATCCTATTAATAACTGCAATCTGTCCTCTACGATTTTACGAACGAGTTTCAACATTTAGACGTAAAACTGCGTTTAGACGTAAAACTGCGTTTAGACGTAAATCTGCGTCTAGACGTAAAACTGCGTTTAGACGTAAATCTACGTTTAGACGTAAAACTGCGTTTAAACGTAAAACTGCGTTTAGACGTAAATCTGCGTTTAGACGTAAAACTGCGTTTAGACGTAAAACTGCGTTTAGACGTAAATCTGCGTTTAGACGTAAATCTGCATTTAGACGTAAATCTGCGCTTAGACGCAAACTTCACTTAGATACAAACTGAGAATTTGCTTTTGCATCATAATAGTTTTTGAACGAACGCAGCTTTTGGTTTTTAAATTATTATAAGATTTCCGCTGCACTAATTCACCCCCCCCCCCCTCTTAGTGCTCTTGATCCTAACATTTATAATATTTACTACATGTGTATATAAGTATTTTAAATTATTTCAGCATAGAATTTTAGCTTTTTATTTTCATATGTTATGTTGTAGGACTATGCTTGCTAAAACAATCATAGGATTTAATATAATATATATGACATGATACATGCTCACCTAAATAAAGCTATAAAGGATTATGCTTACTAAATTATTATTCACTGTAGATCATATTTTTTATATAAAAATACTAATACCCTATCCAAGTGATTGGGTAGGGAACTTGGGTAGGGAAGTAATACCCTATCCAAGCATCGTCTAATATAGACGATGACTTAAGGGCATTTTGTGTATATAAATTTTGGACATATTATATTTATATTTTCTTTTAGTTAGATATTTAATTATATATTGGTGTCAAAAATACTATGTAAGAGAAAACCCTATCATTTGGTTTAGTAAGTTAATAAGTTTTAATTTTTAATATTTCATTTAGTAAGTTAGTAAATTTTAATTTTTAAGATTATAAAATTTTCATTGTACCCCTATTAATAACAATAATAAAAATAAAAATAAAATATTTTATTTTAATCATACATGTAGAATATATGAGTGGAACCAGAAGCAAAATGTTTGAGCTTGGATCACTTGTTGAGATATCACAATAGTGCACGTGAGGTGATAATAGTGCATGTGAGGCTTCTAATACTAGATCGTTTGGGTACCATTTGTTACTGTCCATCCTACTATTATAATTGACCTATTAATTTTATTAAGATTAGATCAATAATTTAAAATATATAATCCAAATTTAATAGTTATACACATCAAACCTTCCAACCTTGATAGATTAAATTAAGTTTGTTCGATACTAAACCGTGGTATTGCACAAAATCATATATAATTAAAGGTTGCTTGAAGCATTTGATCAACATTTGGCCACGCCTATAAACATCAATATTAACATTTCCTCGGTACACCTGCAATGATTTTAATTTTACGTCTATATATTGCTTGTAAATTGACCAAAATATTCCTATAAAAAATATAATAAATAATCTTGATTCAAAAAGAAAAAAGAATTTTTAAAATAGTAGCGATAAGAGAAATAACTATCTTCGAGATCGATGCCAAAAGTCAATTTGTTCATAAATTCTTTCCGGAGTTTATGCAGCAACTTCCGAGATGGTATGGAACGTATCAAATTCACTTGCTCAATCAAATAAAATAATTGGCATGGCGACGTCCGAAGAACATAAAGAGAAGATCCAGCAGCAGCAGCAATATGAACTTGCGCTGTTCGCGATCACAGTTCACACGCTCATGTGAAACGCAGAACAACCCCCGATTGCCAACTTTGACGGACGACGGCTACGATCTTAAGTAGCCTTACTTGTTTGACCGAAATGGATCACAAAAGCAACAAGAAAAGGATATAAAATCATTAGCAGGGCCATGTTCGATGGTCCCGTCGTCTACTAACTTTGAGAAACGGAGGGCTTTTTGTTCTTATTGACGTTTAACAAGTAGCTGTTCAACGATTCATTGAGAGTTCGGTGAAAGGAAACACTTTTCGGTCTCAATTCATCGGCAACATATAGTTTTGATCTTTCCCTAGTGATAACATACACCATGATTCAATTGCTAAGGAGATATCATGCAGTGACGACGGACCACGTACAGCAAAGGCAAAGCGATCGAAAGATGAGGACGACGGCGACAGAATGGGGAAAGAGGTACATGGATTGGTAGTTGGCTGTTCTGGAGCGTTAATTACATTCTAAATCAATCTAGTTATAATTAAAATTATTTCAATCTAAATAATTATTATAAAGTATTAATCACATATTGTCCAACACGTAATTGGATCATTCGACGTTTTGTCCAACCCTTCGACGCATTGTCCTCTCATCTGACATATTACCCAATCGACATGTTATCTTTCCGCAACATCCGATTTCTTTAACGTAATATCCAATCTTGGCCCGATGCCCGAAATCATAACACAAAATCTTTTATCAACACGTTGATCGATCTTTCGGCTCGACGTTCAATCTTCTGATATATTCCACTCCGGCCTAATATTAATTCTTTCTACTTTAGTCAAATTATCTCTCTATGATTAAAACTAGTCCTAGGTCATTCAAAATGCATATTAGATCTCAAACTTATCAATTAATTTCATCATCAAAATTTAAGATTCACTAATATATATATATATATATATATATATATATATATATATATATATATATATATATATATATATATATTATAAGTATAAAAATATATAAATTATGATGACAATGTATTGTATGCATGATGACATATGATGTGGGAGTGCATTTGTTTTATTTGTCGTGTAGTGTATAAGTGCATGAATATATTATGACATTCAATGCACGTATATGTTATAACTTATAGTATAAAAGTCCATGTATATATATTATGATGTACGATGTATAAGTGTACGTATATATTATAATGACGTGCGATGTGAGAGTACATATAACATGATATGGAGTATAAAAGTCCATTAAATTTGTAATGTTTACTACATGTGTATATAAGTATTTTAAATTATTTTGACATAGAATTTTATCTCTTTATTTTTATATGTTATGTTATAGGACTATACTTGCTAAAAAACTCACAGGATGAAATATGATATATATATATATATATATATATATATATATATATATATATATATATATATATGACATTATACATGCTCACCTAAATAAAATTATAAATGATTATATTTACTAAATCATTATTCATTATACCTTGTTGGGTAGAGAAGTGAGCATATATAAGTCTGGATGATAACTTTAGCATATTTTGTTTATATAAATTTTGGATATATTATATTTATGTTTTCTTTTAGTTAGATGTTTATACGTGTCAAAAATACTGTGTATAAAAAAAATCCCATCATTTTGTTTAGTAAGTTAGTAAATTTTAATTTTAAAATTATGTATTTTTCATTTCACTCCTATGTGAAAGTAGAAATGTGATAATTTATTATATATATATATATATAATAAATTATTTTATTTTAAAATAAGTAAAATGTTAAAGTATTGAGCTTGGATCAGTCAGTTGTGATATCAAAAGTGCACCTGAGGTGATAGTAGTGTATGTGAGGCTCATGATGTCTAACACTAGATCGTTGGGGTACCATTTGTTACCGTCCATCCTAATATGATAATTGATCTATTAATTTTATTAAGATTGGATCGATAATTTAAATTATATAAACCAAATTTAATAGATATACACATATCAAACCTTGATAGATTAAATTAAGTTTTCTTTTCCATACTAAACTGTGGTATTGCACAAAATCATATATAATTAAAGGTTGCTAGAAGCATTTGATTTGGTCACACCTGTAAACATCAATATTAACATTTCCTCGACACACAATTCCTCATGAGGATTGAACTCTCCCGGAAAAAAGTTCATCCTCCTCAATATTTTTTATATTAAAATATTTCTTTAAATAAGGATGAAAGGGTTCTTACTAGTGCCTCGTCTCATCTAATAAGAACTCCATTTGTAAGAATAGATAAGCTAAAATATTATTGATTTTACTAGGATCATAATCATAATATATAGGACTAATATGATCTAAAATGATAAATTAAAGAGCTTATTTGGATCATTTTCTCTCACGAGTATAAGAGACAACCCCACAATCACGAGGTCTGATTGAGCACTAAGCTGATGTTATAATTGATTGACTAAAAAAAGATAACAACACAACTCAAAGGACCTATGAAAGAAAAAATTACATAGAGAGGCATTAACCAAAAAAGGAGATCTAGTAATCACCTTTAAAGAGGAAGATGAGTACATAAATCCTGATTATAATAATACCCTATTTTTGTCACTTAGGATCTTTAATATCTTGATTAAATGAATTTTGATTGACATTAGAAGTTAGACCAATATCCTATACTATGATTAGTTTACAAAATTTTGACTTAATTGAAAAAAACTTACAACTAATTTTCTCCTCTCACCAGCTTCACTGAAAACTTCACATCTCCCCTTGCAATCACATACCTCTATGTCACTTTTGGACCTAAAACTTATTCAATGATAAAAACTAAGTTTATAATCGTGGATGTCCTATTGATTTATAATGCAATCATTGTACACTCGCTCCCAACCAATTCCATGTAATGATATCAATATACTATACGACGATAGAAGTTTTCAACTAATAGTAGAATTGATGAGCTTTGAAGTGACACATGAGAATCTCAACAATACTACTTATGAAGATTCCTATGGATCCAAACTGACTCGATCGGATGGTCAAAGTTGATGCTACGCTATTGAGAAGCGAATAGAAAAATTTATCAACTTCCTCTGATATTGAGTAGCTAATGGATAAACGTATCAATCAAACCATGTCATAATATCGACTCAACATCGAGCCCCATCATTGACCAATTCATCAAAACCCACAAAAGCTCACCCCAAATAACTAACCGACTATAGTCGAAAGAATATATCATCCGTGTGCGAAGTCAAATATGCTAAATAGTGCTTTACTGATACTTTATTTGTATTAGAACCTGCTTGTTAGTTTGGTAAGTCTCACAGTCCCACATCGGAAAAATCAGACTTGTTATCTTCTATTGGAACTATAAATAAGGGTCTGAGCTTTGAAGTCAGATACACCACAAGAAAACCTAATTGTTTGCTTTAGGCTTTTCTTGTTCAGTAATATCCGGTGTTTTATGGCCTAAGAATATCTTCCTAAGGCATTTATAATAGTCCCTCTTTTATAGTAGTGATTTGCTCCTCTTTCGTCCGTGGATGTAGGTCAATTGATCGAACCATGTAAATCTGATGTTCTTGTTGCTTCTTTTATTTTTTTCACTTTATTATCTTTGTTGGGTTACCAAAATTACCCTTTGATAAATTTTCTGGAGCTAGCTCTAACAAATTGGTATCAGAGCCTAGTTTCGGGATCTTTTGGCAACAGTGACAATAACAAAAATCATTGTCAAGAAATTTGACAGAAATGTTAATTTCAACATGTGGCAACTCAAGATGGAGGTCATTCTAGTTCAAGACGGAGTTGATTTGACACTACAGGGTTGAAAACATTCCAGATGTTACTTTAAAGGAAGATCTTGCGGGCATATATAAGAAGGCCCGATCTAGCGTTATTCTAAATCTCTCTGACGAGGTTTTACGAGAGGTAGCTATGGAGACTACGACTAAGAGCATGTGGGACAAGCTTAAAGCCTTGTATACGCAGAGGACAATAGAGAATCGTCTCTACTTGAAGCAGAGTTTGTATATGATTCAGATGAATGAAGGTACATCTATACTCTGTTATATTGATAAGTTTAATTCCTTGGTTATGGATTTGGAGAATATAGATGTAAAAATTGATGATGAGGATAAGGCCCTATTACTTTTGTGTTTTCTTCCCTAATCTTTTAAGCATTTCCGTGATACTATGATTTATGGAAAAGAAATAATTTTGTATTAGGAAATTAAATCTACACTAAAATCTAAGCAGATAGACATGGATATCACTGGGGAAAGTAGAGAGAATCAGGCTGAAAGTTTGGTTGTTATGGGGAGAATGGATAAAAGAGAATTTGACAGTGGTAGATCTAAATCTAGACATACAAATTTGGAATGCAGATATTGTTATAAAATGGGGCACATTAAGGCTGATTGCGAGGTCTAAAAATGAATGGATTTTAGATTCGGATTGTTCTTATCACATATGTCATAATAGAGATTTGTTTTCCACATATGAATCTTGTAATGGTGGAATTGTTTTGATGGGCAATAATGCAGCATGTGATGTTGTTGGTCGAGGAACAATCCGAATTAAAATGCATGATGGTATTGTGAGGACGCTCACTAATGTTAGACATGTTCCTGATTTAAAAAAGAATCTCATCTCTTTAGGCACCCTAAAGGCCCTTGGGTATAAATACACAACTGAAGGTGGAGTTATGAAAGTTTCTAGAAGTGCTCTTGTTGTTATGAAAGCTTGTAGGTCTAGTAGCTTGTATATTTTGCAGGGAACTACTATCACAGGCTCAATTGCAGTCTCGTCATCATCATTGTCTGATTCTGACATCACCAAATTATGGCATATGCGTTTGGGTCATATGAGTGAAAAAGGTTTGAGCATATTGAGTAAAATGGGTCTATTTTGCGGACAGAGTACTGGGCCACTAGATTTTTGTGAATACTGCATTTTTTTAAAGCAGAAAAGAGTCCGCTTCAATTCTCCGGTAGTTCACAAAACAAAAGGTACTCTTGACTATATTCATTCAGACCTTTGGGTTCCAGCTCATGTTCAGTCTAAGGGTGGTGCTAGGTATATATTGACTTTCATTGATGATTATTTCAGGAAAGTTTGGGTTTATTTTCTGAAGTATAAAAATGATGTTTTTTTAACCTTTAAACAATGGAAGGCTTTGATTGAAAAGCAAATGGGTAAACAGGTTAAGTGGCTTCGAATAGAAAATAGCATGGAATTTTGTGAAGGTGACTTTGATGAATTTTGCAAAAATGAAGGAATCGTTCGACATCGCATTGTTAGGATGACGTCTCAACAAAATAGTATGGCCGAACGTATGAACAGAACACTCTTGGAGAGAGCAAGGTGTATGATCTCAAATGCAGGGTTGACAAAGGACTTTTGGGCAGAGACAATTAATATGATTTGTTACGTTGTCAACCGCGCTCCTTCTACAGCACTTAACTTTAAAACTTCGGAGGAAGTTTGGTCAGGTACTCCTGTTGATTACTCTGATTTAAAAATTTTTGGGTGTCTAGCATACATGCATATAAATGAAGGAAAATTAGATCCTCGAGCTAAAAAATATATTTTCCTTGGGTATGCTTCTAGGGTGAAAGGATACAGATTATGGTGTTCTGATCCCAAATCCCCAAAATTTGTAATCAGTAGAGATGTTACTTTTGATGAATTATCTATGTTATCTTCCAAAAATGAATCTACTAGTTGTACAAATGATAATACGTAGAAGCAGGTAGAGCTTGAGATTAGTAGTTCTAACTCTTCTACTCAAAGAATACTGATAGATGGTTCTGAGTCTACTAACGAAGTTGATTCAAAAGAAGAGCAATATTCCATAACCAAGGATAGACCACGGAGAAATATTCGACCACCACAAAAATATGCAAATTTGGTTGCATATGTTTGTCTGTTGCAAAAGAAACAAGTGAAGTTTGTGAGCCTACTTCCTACTCAGATGCAGTTTCTTGTGATAATTCTGCTAAGTGGTTAATCGCGATGAATGAAGAAATTGAATCTCTCCATCGAAATAGAACTTGGAATCTTGTGAAGTCGTTTTCAGGTAAGAAAATTATTGGATGCAAATGAGATACTATTACTGAGGGAAAGGTCCTTGTTCAGAAAATTCATACGAAGGACAATCCAGCTGATATGCTTACGAAGCTTCTTCCGGTTTACAAGTTCAAGCAGTGCTTGGACTTGGTTGGTGTACATTGTTGATGATTGCTCATTGGGGCTTTTATGAAGAAGGTGGAGCAAGTTTTCTTAGGACATGCTAAGGTGGAGATTTATTAGTTTGCAAGTCCCAATAGTCCCACATCGGGAAAATCAAACTTGTTATCTTCTATTGGAACTATAAATAAGGGCTTGAGCTTTGAAGCCAGCTACACCACAAGAAAATCTAATTGTTTGCTTTAGGTTTTTCTTGTTAAGTAATTTCTAGTGTTTTATGGCCTAAAAACATCTTCCTAAAGCATTTGTAATAGTCCCTTTTTTATAGTAGTGATTTGTTCCTTTTTCGTCCGTGGATGTAGGTCAATTGACTGAACCACGTAAATCTGATATTTCTTTTATTTTTTCTGCTTTATTATCTTTGTTGGGTTACCAAAATTACCCTTTGATAAATTTTCTGATGCTAGTTATGCTTACCGACACAATTCCTTCTACAGTAGCAAACCTAATCATTCCTTCCACATTAGCAAACCTAACCGCCCTAGCGGGGAACAATTTTAGGGGTGTCATCCCACCCTCCATTTGGAACATCTCCTCTCTCGTGGAGCTTGACCTCCAAAGTAACCAACATGTCGGGTCTCTTCCACAAGATATTAGCAAGAATCTTTTGTGAATGACAATCAACTTTATGGACCACTTCCGGATTGGTCTGATGCTTCCAACTTGGAAGCCATTCAACCGGATGTCAACTTCTTCACCGGCATGATTCCTAAACGTCTTGGATCCTTACGACATTTAAAATCATCGAGTCTTGATTCTAGTCAGCTAGAAGCAAGGAATGCTGCCGACTGGAGTCTTTTTGACGCATTATCCAACTGCACCAACCAAAAATATTTGATCCTACCAAGCAATAATCTTGCAGGCGCGTTACCAAGATCCATAGCCAATTTATCGACGACCATGGAATTGCTCGCCGTCCAGAATAACCAAATGGCCGGAAGCATTCCTGCAGGGATTGGGAACCTCACTGGTTTGACTGCACTCTGGTTGTTCGCTAACCTTCTCAGTGGCAATATTCCATCGACGCTGGGAAGCCTTCCAAGAATTGGGCACAAACTTGTTCACTGGAGGAATCCTCCGCAATCTTACTGTGCTGAACCAATTTGACCTGACCATCAATAAACTACAAGGAATCATACCACCGAGTCTTGGAAACTGCCCCCTCGAGGTGTTTGGATTCATAATCCGTAGCTATACTTCTATTTGGATCGCTCATCCTATAAACTTTTGTTAAATCGTGTTATGTATTCAAGTCAAGATTTGGAGACAATATTAGAGTGTTAAAATGATGGTTTTTCCCACTGGGCTCTTCTCTTTTTTTTAATGCTCATGTAAGAAGTTTAGGGTGTATTGACTTGGACACGAAGACAAGAGAAGTCATGCTACGTATTGAATGGCGTGCTCCAGTGCCATCAAATATATTATTGGTCTCAAATTTTATTCATGAACATTGGTTTATCTATAAACTCGAATGGTTGCCTGGTCACAGCCATCTATGATATTAGATATGTTAGAAATTAGCAAGTACAAATATATTTTGATAAAAAAATCTAATGAAATAATTTATAGATAGAATTAAAAAAACAGAAAAAAAAAAAAACCTAGAAGCATAATTTACTGTCCTAAGCTATATTTATTGTCATATATATGTTTTTTCAGGAATATCATCCCAAGATACAATCGGATGTAGATGCATGCTCATGAAGGATCATTAAAAATGTCCCAGTACCAACATAAACATAAAATTGAACGTACAAAGAAAAAAAAAAGATGAAATTAGAGATTATTTCTCATATCCTTTCGTTAACATCTAACATCTTTCATCTGATAAGATGATGTCCTGTCGTGACTTTGTTAGACTTATCATCTAATAAAATGATGCCATGTCATGGCTCCATCTAATAAAAAAGTATCGTTGCAATAAGGGTAAAAAGGTAAAATAAAAAATATATATTTAATCTTTTATGTGTTTGACTAAATCATTTTGTCTATCAAATTAGTTAATGCCTTTGATAGAGAGTTATAAGAAGGATAAATGATTTTACTCAACTCCGGATGTGAAACTAAAATAAAATTATCTCATGAATGATTACCTTCAACTCTAATTGAGGTATGAAGGTATGCAAGAAAAAATCGAGTTCTCTCGTTAATGTTCCAACAACTTACCGCAACGCTACATATTTATGTACATCATCTTCTCTATCAATTAATTGTCCTTATCACCATCAAACATGTGACTATGGAGGGCTATGATGTATGCAATATCTCTACTCAAGTCGACCTCAGCGAGACCTACTATGGAGGGCTAAGTCGACCTCAGCGAGACCTACTATGGAGGGCTAAGTCATGCTACTTCACATCTCTATTGACTTTTGGTCATCATATTTAAAATTTCTAGTTCTTGCACTCTCATATCCATATCACTAACCACTATATATTTATGCACATCGTCTTCTTTATTAATGTGGATCCATTACTTGTCCTAATCACCATCAAATCATATAAGGTTACTCTAAAGAAGTTCAAAGTCTTTCCCATGTGAATTCCAATATCTCACCCAAGTCGACCTCTATGAGTCTTACCATGGAGGATAGCTCATGCTGCTTAGCATCTGCAACTTTTGATCATCGTCTTTAATGTTTCTAGTTCTTAGACTCTATTAATGCAGATCACCATCAAATCATATGGGGTTACTCTACAAAAGTTTAAGCTTTTACCAAGTGAATTCACACTCAAATATATCAAGCAATATCCTCCCATGATCTATGCAATACCTCCACCCAAGACGACCTCCATGACTCCAACCATGAAAGACATACCACACTGCTTCGCATCTGCATGTGCCTTCTGGCCATCGTCTTTAACGTTTCTAATTCTTGTGCTCTCATGTCCTCCCATATCCACCTTGAATTCAAGCAACGAGAACATCGATCGCCTCGCGCTCCTGTCCTTCAAGTCCCTCGTGTCCGATCCAATCCGAGCATTGGCCTCCTGGAACGATGAATCCCTCCATTTCTGCCGGTGGCGAGGTGTGACATGCCGCAACCAGAGTCATCTGCCGAGGGTCACAGCTTTGGAACTGGAGTCTCTCGATTTGGCCAGTAAGATCTCTCCATCTCTAGCCAACCTCACCTTCCTCCGGAGGCTCCACCTCGCCGACAACCGACTTCACGGTCCCATCCCGCAGGAGCTCGGCCTGCTTTCCCATCTTCAACGTCTAAACCTGAGCTCCAACGCTCTAAGAGGTATGATTCCGATGTCGCAACTTCAGAATTGTTTGCACCTTCAGAATCCTGAAAGCTAAGTCACAGTAGCTTCCATGGCACTATTCAGCAACAGCCAACCTCTTCTCTCTCACTGTTGTTGATCTGTCAAACAATCTACTTGTAGGAGCCATCCCACACAACCTTGGCCGCTGCTCAGAACTACAATATATGGATTTGTCAAACAATCTCCTCGAAGGAGAGATTCCCAATGATCTCGGTGCCTTGTCAAAGCTGAAAATTCTCTACCTCGGGGGCAACCATCTTACAGGAAGCATTCCTACGGATATAGGGAATCTCGTCAGTCTAAGAGAACTTTATTTGCATGAAAACCAACTCATCGGTTCTATCCCATCTGAGATCGGAAACATGACAAGTTTGACGACTCTTTCTTTGGCTATCAACCAGCTTTCAGGATCTGTTCCTCTAGAGATCGGGAAGCTTGTCAGGCTTGAAGAACTTTTCTTGGATGTTAACCAACTCACTGGCACTGTTCCTACTTCAATAGGGAACCTCACTTCTCTTGTTTTACTTGCACTCTCACAGAATCAACTTACAGGCGTCATCCCACACAATCTTAGCCATTGCTCCGAACTACAATACATTTACCTGGGAAATAATACACTTGAAGGAGAGATTCCTAGTGATATCGGTTCTTTGTCAAATCTGAAGCTTCTCGCACTCGGGGTCAACCACCTCAGAGGAAGCATACCTCCAGAAATTGGGAACCTTGCGAATTTGATTACTCTCGATTTGTCAAGCAACAACCTCGAACATTCTATTCCTCCGGAGATCGGGAATCTCGTCAGTCTAAGAAAACTTATTTTGCATGAAAACCAACTCACGGGCAAAATCCCATTGGAGATTGGAAACCTTTCGAATCTGACTATTCTTGACTTGCCTCGGAATAAGCTTTCGGGATCTGTTCCTTCAGAGATTGGGAACCTTGTCAGACTCGTACAACTTTACTTGGATAGCAACCAAATCACCGGCGTCATTCCTGCCTCGATAGGGAACTTGACGTCTCTTATTTTGCTTGATCTCTCGTATAATCAACTTGTAGGAGACATCCCACCCGACCTTAGTCACTGTTCAGAACTACAATATGTTTATTTGGGAAATAATACACTTGAAGGAAAGATTCCGAGCGATATTAGTTCCTTGACAAAGTTGAAATTTCTCTACTTAGCGTACAACCGTCTCACAGGAAGCATTCCTCCAGAAATTGGAAACCTTGGGAATTTGTCTGTTCTTAGTTTGTTTAGCAACCGTCTCACAGGAAGCATTCCTTCAGAAATTGGAAGCCTTGTGAATTTGAATGATCTCAGTTTGTATAGCAACAAACTTGAAGGCCCTGTTCCACGGGGGATCGGGAATCTTGTCAGACTAAGTATACTTCTTTTGCATGATAACCAACTCACTGGAATTATACCATCTGAGATTGGAAACCTCGTGAATCTAACTTTTCTCGATTTACTGTCCAATGGCTTTGTGGGCCCAGTTCCTGCAGCGATCGGAAACCTCACTTCCCTCACTTATCTTGGACTGTCATTCAACAATCTTGGAGGGGTCATCCCACCCTCCATTTGGAACCTCTCCTCTCTCAGAACCTTAGAGCTCCAGAGCAACCACTTTACCGGGTCTATTCCGCGGGATATGGGAATCACACTTCCCCTTCTTGAAGCACTACACATCAACGACAACCAGTTTTACGGGCCTCTTCCAATTTCACTGTCCAATGCTACCAACCTCATCGAAATTCAACTATATAAGAACAGATTCACAGGCACCATACCCAGAGGTTTGGGATCCTTACAGAAGGTATATCACTTTGATCTTTGTTATAATCAGCTAGAAGCAAGGAATGCTGTCGAATGGGGCTTCCTGGATGATTTAGCCAACTGTAGCAGCCTGAAATATTTGCAAATAACAAGCAACAAGCTCGGAGGCTTCCTGCCACGATCGATCGTCAATTTTTCTACAACCCTGGAATGGTTTGAAATCGACGACAACCACATAGCCGGAAGCATTCCGGCAGAGATCGGCAACCTGGTTTCTTTGACCTTGGTTCGGATGAACTCGAACCTTTTCACTGGTAAAATCCCTGCAACAGTGGGAAACCTTTCGAATTTACATATAATGGACTTGAGTAGGAACTACTTCACAGGAGAAATCCCAGCAACCCTTGGCCATCTAACTCAGCTATTCGAACTCCGCCTGCATTCGAATCAACTGCAAGGATCCTTACCTCCGAGCCTTGGAAACTGCCCTCTGAATCTCTTGGATCTTTCAGTCAACAAGTTAAATGGCACAGTGCCGAAAGAAATTATGGCCATCCCCACCCTCACCAGGTTACTTAATGTATCTTACAATTCATTGGAAGGATCTCTGCCATTTGAAGTTGGAAAACTAAAAAATATTGGTGAATTCGACATCTCTGGCAACAGACTATCAGGTACAATTCCAAGAACCCTTGGTGACTGTCAACAACTCGACAGTCTTGACATGGCAGGGAATTCATTCCAGGGATCAATCCCTTCGTCATTTAGCCAGCTGAAGGGGCTCCAATCGCTGGATCTTTCAAGAAACAACTTGTCCGGGCTCATACCAGAATTTCTTGGGAATTTTAAGTTCTTGAGCTATCTGAATCTCTCATTCAACAATTTTGAGGGTGAGCTTCCAAAACATGGCATCTTCACAAACCTCAGTGCGTTCTCTGTGCTTGGAAATAGTAAGCTTTGTGGGGGTGTCCAAGCTCTGAACCTGCCTCCCTGCCCCACCCGGTCATCACATTTATCCCGGAAGCTGGTAGCCGCGATCTCAGTTGCCGGGGGAATAATATGCCTAATCTTTCTCCTCGCTTTGTTTGGCATTCATCGTTGGATACGTAAGTCGAAGAAGGAACCTCGTGCCGCAGACAACAGAATGGTTCCACATATGATGGTCACATATGCCGAGTTGCTAAGAGCTACAGATGGTTTCTCTTCTGCTAATCTCATCGGCGTGGGAAGTTTTGGTTCGGTGTACAAAGGGTTACTCAATTACGAGGAATACCAACTTGTTGCTGTCAAGGTACTCGACCTCCAACAGAGAGGAGCTTCAAGGAGCTTCGTTGCTGAATGCGAAGCGCTGAGAAATGTCCGGCATCGGAACCTCGTCAAGATTTTAACAGTTTGCACAAGTACAGATTACCGGGGAAATGATTTCAAAGCTTTGCTTTATGAGTTCATGCCGAATGGGAGCTTAGAGAAGTGGGTGCATCCAGAAGCAAACGAGCAAGGTCAGACGCGGGCGTTAAGCCTCATCAAAAGGTTAAATATATTGATCGATGTGGCCTCCGCATTAGATTACCTCCACCACCATGGGCCAGAGCCGATTGTCCACTGCGACATAAAGCCAAGCAATGTTCTTTTGGACCATGACATGGTAGCTCATGTTGGAGACTTTGGATTGGCGAGGTTCCTCAACAGCAGCCCCGTTGAAGCATCTCAAAGATCTTCTACCTCCATGATATTCAAGGGGTCCATCGGTTACGTTGCTCCAGGTACATTGCTTTAACCAAGAGCAGAATATGTTATTTCTTTATGCCATTACTTGCGCAGTTGTGTTTCTCAAGTTCTTCTCTTTGTACATTTAACCTACCGATTCATGATACAGAGTATGGAGTGGCCAACAAAGTTTCGGTCGAAGGGGATGTCTATAGTTACGGGATACTTCTGCTGGAAACACTCACGGGGAAGAGGCCTACTGGAGAAAGTTTCAGGGACGGTCTCAGCCTTCCTCGATATGTGGAGATGGCACTCCCGGAGCGGGTCTCCGAAATCATCGATCCAAACCTGCACTTCGAGGAAGGTGAAGCTGCAAATGGTCACATTCAAGGCACCGATTACATTGGAGACAAAGCAGTGGAGTGCGTGAACTTGTCGCTCAGGATCGGCGTCAGGTGCGCCAAGGAATCCCCACAAGAACGAATGCTGATGCGAGATGTCATCAGTGAATTAACTGCAATCAGGAACGGATGGATCCACCACTAGATTATGATCCGGAATCGGGAAGCACAAGGGATTGTTGGAGAGGTTGCTTGCTCGATCCTTCTGAATAATAATAATAATAATAATAATAAAA